>NC_133405.1:24027947-24330977 GCF_047511655.1 Castor canadensis
CAGGTTGCAACACAGGGGTGGGAACCTGCATGGACACACATCACCACAGGCCAAGGGGGCTGTGACAGATGGTCAGGGGTGGGAGGAGGTTACCAGGGACAAGGAAGGGCATACATTTCCATACATTTGGTCCCAGGATCCTTTCTGTTTGTCAAGTGTTCATATAAACATTCTCAGAAAATATCCCAGGGACTCTTGGTTGTCAGGGACACAATGTTTGAATCAACCTTCCCTTCCAGATGCTCTGTTACGTCACTCCAAACCGCCAACTCATCTTCAGCCCCTGACCCAGGCACTTGGATTGTAGAGAGGCTCAGGCTCCTGCCAGAAGGCTGCCATGTGACCTCGCTGAGCACATTCAACTTGAGACTCCTCTGATCTCGGGCTATGTTTAGGTTCCACACTGGCTTTTCACCATAGTTCTACCTCCTCCTCACCAGTCTGGGGTGGTGGTGTGAAAAGAACCCTGAATTTGAAGCCCTAGTTTAGGGTTCCAACTCCCACGGTCCTGTGTGCTACCAGTGGTCCCCAGTGGTTTCAGGAAGTATTTCCCAGTTGAGAAGTTCCTTTAAAAGGAATATGTATGTATGTACATAGATCTCAATTATTGACTCATTTCCCTGCAGTATTAAAGTACGTACAAAGAGAAAATAAACTGCAAGCTCCTTATGCTTGTGGCTGATATACAATTATGAAGCTGAAACAAACTTCCAAATGAAATGTAAACAAAAGTACAAAACCAATAAAAATCAAATGAACAACAGTTATTTTAACAAGGTGGATGATGTTGTTTTTCTAAAATTAAATTGCTGTTCAGATCGTGACTGTGGGGCCGGCTGGGATACAGGTTCTTTGGAGTTCGTCATGTTATATGACTGAGCCAGGCGATGACTCAGCTCTCGCACTACTTTTTTTCCTATTAGATCTACTGCTAAACTGTCATTCTTACAGCCCTCAGGGACATCATTTGGCCTTCACTGGGGCTAAGCCATCATTTATGTATTAAGTCCTCCTCTGTTCTTTTCTCATTAGTCCTTGACAGTGTGAGCAGGACATTGTGAAACTAATCTGTTCTTTTACACAAAATGTAGCATTGCTTGCTAGCTAGCTATCCCACTAGCCCCCCCCTTCCTACCTTGATGTCCTCAACTAAAAAGTTGTATTCACAGCCTTTCTTGCAGTCATACCAGAAGATTCAAGCTAATGAGATAATGAGATATAAGTAAAAGTGTTACTTGGGATCTCTTGGAGATCTTCTAAAAGGGGAGGGTCTGGCTGTCTTTTTCCTTTCTCCCATCTTACGCCTTCCAATGAATTCACCTTGGCTCTTGAGGGATGGTAGCTATACCTAAAGGATGCACAGCAGAGAGTTAGGAGGATGCAGGATCCCAAACAACCTCATGGAACTGCCACATCAAGCGTGCATACCCTGGCTCCAAACTTCTTCTCCTTCGCCTTCTCCTTCTTCTCTTTTCTTTTGATGGTACTGTGGTTTTGAACTCAGAACTTTGTGGTCTCTAAACAGGCACTCTACCACTTGAGCCACACCCCCAGTCCCAAGCTATAAGGTATTTGTTTTTGCTTTTCTGTTTGTGCTTTTCTATAATTTTTTTAGCAGTACCAGGGTTTGAATTCAAGACGTTGGGCTTACTAGGCAAGCACTTTGCCACTTAAGCCATTCCTCCAGCCCACTATCTCCAAGCTTCTTTGGGGCGATAGAGAATCAGCCTGCTATCTTTAAACCATTGTCATTTTCTGCTATGTGGAACCTAACTCAAGCTCAAGGCAGATGTAAATGAGGGCCAGAAATCCTGTTGACTACCCTTTGTTGATAGTGTTGTCATCTAGATGGATGATACAGAATGGACTTACATCATTCTATTTAGGTCTTAATTGTAACAAAACCACAGATTTGATTGGTGTAGCCATTATGGAAAACAGTGTGGAAGTTCCTCAAAAAAATTAAAAATAGAATCACCTATCCCTCTTCTGGGTATTTCTCTAATGGAAATGAAATCAGTACCTCTCAGAGGTATCTCCTCCCCTACCCTACCATGTTCATTGAAGTGTTATTCATAGTAGCCAAGTTATAGAAATCACCTAAATATCTGTCAAGTGATAAAGAAATTGTGACACACACACACAGGAATATTATTCAGCCTTAAAAAAGAAGATTCTCTCATTTGCAACTGGAAGTGATCATGCTAAGTTTTAACCCAGACACACAAAGACAAACACTGCACGATCTCACTTGCATACTGAATCTTTCTTCTTTAAAAGTTGAATGCATAAAAATAGAATAGAATGATGGTTTCCTGGGGCCGGCAGTGGGGTGTAGATGAAGAGATACCAGTCCAAAGTCACAGCATTGCTGTTATGTAGAATGAGTAAGTATAGAGAACTAATATATAGCATGGGGGTTATAGTAAGTAAGATTGTATTGCATACTGGAAATTTGCTAAGACCATAGATTTTAGGTGCTCTTACCACAAAAAAAAAAGGTAACTGTTGAAATAATAGGTATGTTAATTTGTTTGACTCAGGTAACCATTTCACTACGCATATAAAAATTTCATGTTGTACATATTGTACAATAACAACAGCTTTAAAATCTCACTCTTTTTAAATTATCACACAAAGCTCTCTATCCCATAAGAATGTTGCAGGCTGGGCTGGGGGGTTGGGGTGAGGTTCAAGTGGTAGAGTACCTTCTAGAAGGATATTCCAAGCTGGAGGTGTGGCTGAAGTGGTAGAACTCTCACCTAGCAAGAGCAAGACCTTGTGTTCAATCCCCAGTATCAAAAAAAAATTATTCCTACCAGAAGTTGTCAGAAGAATCTCTGGTTGTTATCCAGAAAAGATCTAGGAAGCTACCACTGAGGTGATGAGGTACACACAATGGAAGTTCTATTGGAGATCTGAGAACTGGAGTTTGTGTCTCGGGCAGGCCTGCAAGGACAGAAACTAGACCGGAGTGAAGTGGGAAGTTTGGATGAGGAGAGCCCTGGTTTGAGGAAGGCAAGGAGATATGGAGAAGGAAGGTAGATGCCAACTTCATCTGCCTAAATGGCCTTCCCAGTCCTTCCTCAGCTTCAGCGCCCATTTTCCTTGCCCCACAGAGCTGCACAGAAGACTGCTTCTAATGGCAAGAGAAATCACAAGCCAAGAGAGTGACTGTCATTGCTTCCTAGAACGCCAGAGGCATGGAGCAGGTGACAGGAAGGTTGTGGCCAAAGTGCTAGCCAGGAAGAGTCATCTTTCTATCCCTCCATTGGGCTCCAGCTGCTAGACATAGCCATGGCCCTGGAAACTTGACTCTGACTAAAATCCCCGTGCTAACTTCAAATTTAGCCATGGGCCTCTGGCCACTTCATAAACTGCCTCTTCATTTGTTCCCCTCCTCCCCACCACCTCAGTGTTCAGAGCCAAAATCTGGTGGGAGGAGAAGGCTATGAAACATGAACCTTGGTTTGGCCTACTCAACCTGTCTCCAAATAATAAATCTTAATTAAGTCCTGGAGAGAATCCTTTTGCCTTTGCCACAAATTCTTTCTCTCTCTCTGTTCCCCTTAACCCTCTTCCACTCCCACCTACCTTCCTGCCTTCTTGGACTCCTGGCTCTTGGTCAACCAGCCTTTCCTCCACCCCTGAAGGCTTTTCTGGGCCCCACAGGGTGAAGTAGTGGAAAAAGCACGTGTTTGGGCTACAGAATGAAAGTTAATCCCAGATCTACCACTAACTAGCTGTAAGATCCAGGGCAAGTCACTTCAATCCTTCAGCTGTGTTTCAGCTCCTGGAAAATTGGATATAGTACTTCTCCCAATGAAACTGCCATCATGAATTAATAGAATGAGACAAAATACGTAAATGTCCCCAATATCTAGTAAGAGCATTCAATTGATACATGTGCGTCATAGATCCTCCACCAGCCATAAGTATTCCCCAAACCTGACCCTCCCACTTCTGCTGGCCTTGATGAATGACACCTGCTGCTAGCCAGAAAGCAAAGAATGGTTCCTGACTCATTCCTCTGCCTTAACTTCCAAGTTCAATCCATCATCAAGTAAGTCCTGTCAATTTTACTTCCATGTCTAGGTCAGATAATTCTCATAATACCATGTACCTTTGTCACTGCTCTGAAAAGTTGCAATTTTACTTTTGTGGTGTAATTATTTATGCTGAGCTCCCCTTGAATTCTCACTGCTTAGTACAGTGCCTGTGGTGTAGTTTGGTGCTTATTAAATATTATTGAATAAGGCTGGAGGTGTGGCTTAAGAGGTAGAGCGCCTGGATGACATAGAGCTTAGAATTATTTTCATTAACTCATAAGCCATTTGAGACTCAGAAAGACTAAGTAACTTGTCCAGAGTCACATAGATAGCATGCAGTCATGCCAGGATTTGAACTAACATTTGCCTGATCCCAGAACCAGTATTTTTCCCCCAGATTTACTGAGATATAATTAACAATAGAATTGTATAAGTTTAATTGTACAATGTGATGATTTGATATACGTATACAATGTGAGATGATTGCTATGATCAACTGGTTAATACATCCATTGCCTCCCAGTTGTCATTTTTTGTGTGCAGTGAGAACATTTAAGATCTGATCTCATTTGGTGATGCATGTCTATAATCCCAGTACTCAACTGAGGTAGGAGGATCATGAGTTCAAAGCCACCTTGGGCTACAGAGTGAGACCCTCTCTCAAAAACTCTGTTCAGGCCTAGCAAGACATATATACATGGAAATGTCACAGTGATACTCCCCATATAACTATCCTAAACAAAGACTTTTTTTTTCAAAAATGAAGGACAGGAAGGTAAAACAGGTCCCATCTGGGGTTGGTACCAGTGGTAGGGGGAGAGGCTATAAAGAAAGGGTGCAGGAGGGTGAATGTGTGGAAATATATGTACTCATGTATGAAAATGGAAAAATGACACCTGTTGAAACTTTTCCAGGAATGCGGGGAGGGGGGATAAAGGACAATGATGGAGGGGGTGAATCTAATTAATATATATTGTAAGCACTTTTGTAAATGTCACAGTGTACCCCCAGTACAGCAATAATTTGCTAATAAAACTAAAATAAAATATAAAAAAGAGCAAGGCCCTGAATTCAAACTGCAGTACCACAAAAAAATCTGCTCTCTTAATGAATTTCAAATATACAATACAATATTATTAATTATACCATCATCCTATATATTTGATCCCAAGAACTTGTTCATCTTATAAATGAAATGTTCTACCCTTTTGGCGGTGATAAAAATGCTATACCAACAGGATGAAAATTGGTACAAGGATGAGCTGGGGCAAGAGGGTAGCCTTTTGCATATTTTTGCTTGTGGACTGCACTTTAAGTTGAACTTTCCCTTTTTGTGCTGAGGGGTTGTTGTCATGGTTTGAGTGGGGATCAGTTTTGTCACTTGATTGAAGTGGAGTCTTCATCCTTTTTCATCCCATGTCTCTTTGAGCAGGCAGTTTAGGTATAGTCAGCCCTTCCCATCCTTGGAGTTAAACAACTGCAGGTTGAAAATACTTTTTATTTGTACCTGTTCTAAACACCTCCAAATGTGTCTTGTTTCATGTTATTGTTCTTTAAACAATATAGTATAACAATTATTTACACAGCATTTACATTGCGTGTGGAGGGATCTGGAGAAAGGGACAGGCAGGCCTACATTTGGTGAAATGGATCTGCCCTGAAGTCTGAAAGCAGTGGAGGTCAAGGTTAGCACCACTTGTGGAAGCAAAATAATTCTTCAAGACTCCAGGCTCACTTCAAGTGGAAAATGAGTCAAGACAAAGTTTTGGGGGTGTCTGGGACAGAAATGTAGGAGAAAAAGTAAGCATAATACATAAAGGAAATACACATCAAAACCACACAAAGATTGCACCTCACTCCTGTTACAATAGCTACCATCAAGGACACCACCAACAACAAATGTTGGAGAGGATGAGGGGAAAAAAGGAACCCTCATACACGGCTGGTGGGAACGTAAGCTAGTGCAACCACTTTGGAAAACAGTATGGAAGCTTCTTAAAAAACTAGAAATAGATCGGCCATATGATCCAGCAATACCACTCTTGGGGATATACCCAAAGGAATGTGACACAGGTTACTACTCCAGAGGCACCTGCACACCCATGTTTATTGCAGCACTATTCACAATAGCCAAGTTATAGAAACAGCCAAGATGCCCCACTACTGACGAATGGATTAAGATTTAGACACAATGGAATTTTATTCAGGCACAAAGAAGAATGAAATTTTGTCATTTGCAGGTAAATGGATGGAACTGGAGAACATCATCCTAAGTGAAGTTAGTCAGGCTCAGATGTCCAAAAACTTCATGTTCTCCCTCATATGCAGATTATAGACCCAAAACAAATGCAGTAACATTTTTGGACGTGGGTCACACAGTAAGGGGAGAATGCACATGGGAGGAATAGGGAAAGAGAAGGAAAGCTAAAACTTGAATGTGGTTGATGTGCTCACTGTAGAGGAATGAATATAGTAATCTTAAACTTGGCAGAGGCCTCTATGGGAAGGGGACTAGGAAGTAGTGAAGAGGTCTGGTACAGATGAACCAATGTGGGTTGTAATACACATATGCATGAAAGCAACGCTAGGAATCTCTCTGTATAGCTCTCCTTATCTCAAACTAGCAAAAACGCTACGTTTTTCTTATTATCTCTTAAGTTTTCTCTTCAACAAAATCGAAGAACAAGAGGGAGGAACAGGTTCTGCCTGGAAGGGGGAGGGGGAAATGGCCCAAACAGTGTATACACATGTGAGCAAATGTAAAAATGATAAAACAAAAAAAAGAGTAGGCATAATAGTTATATTCATTACTGAGAGCAAAATGTGAGTGAGGCACTGAAGTACATGTTAGTTGAACCTTCCCACCAACCCAGATGAGGAACTAAAGGCCAGAAAAGCTAAGAAACTGACTTGAGCTCACTACAGGTTGAGAGGAGTGACAGAGATAGGACCTGCATCCAGGATGTCTCTCCAGAGTTCATGTTCTTTCTTCCATGCCATAATATCGTATGCTGAAACCATTCGGAGCCTAGAAGGAAAATATGAAGGAAGAAATAGAGTCAAAACCCAAGCCAGCTCAGTCCAGCAAAAGCTCAGGAGGCTGAGGCAGGAGGCTCACTTGAGTCCAGGAGTCTGAGATCAGCCTGGACAACATAGCAAGACTCCCATCTCACAAAAAAACAATTTTGCGTGTATTCTAGCACAGCATTCTAGCCTTGGTGTATATAGTCACAAAATAGACAGCCACCTGAAATATTTAACTCCTGGCCCTGTCACTTACCTGTATTGGATCTTAGACAAGTCACTTCCTTTCTCAGATTTTCATGTTCCTCATAAGTAAATGGAGATCACTGGTCCTTCCTTTTGGGGGCATGGAATAAATTAAGACTAATGTGTATAAAGCAGTCTTTCAGGTCCCTGGCTCATGGTAGGCATGCGCTGTTGTTATTCATAACCAGCTGTACCCAGCATAACATCCTGTTTCAGCAGATCTTAATAGTTATTAATCAAATGTTAAAAGGTTCCATTTACTTATTCAGACATTTCATTGTAAACACAATTAGCAGTCTTATTGTGTTCAGATACACTCCCCAGTGAGTCTAATGCTCAAACTTCTGAGTGATCAGACTCCTGAGAGAGTAGTCTAGCCGTGACAAAAGATGGGTTTGGGAAGGCACTTTCTGTTGAACATCTGCACCTGTGGCAGACTCAAAGCAAGGATATAAATGCTTTTATGTACATATTAATTTTCAAGGAAACAGAATGAATTTAACATTAAACATTATAGGGAAATTCCATAATTGATTTTTTAAACAATAAGAAAATAAACCCTTTAAACAATAAGAAAATGCCTACCGTCTCATATCTGTACCAACATAAGTGGAAAGACTTGTTTTCCTCATGGTCACTGGATGCTGGGCACACATATTGGCTAAAGAGGTCCCTGAAAATCTCATCAGTTAGACTGGTGAACACTAGGGACCACCCCTAAGCATTTGATCTTGCTAGATGATATCAAATGGTACCCCGAGGCTCCCAGTGATCATGACTGGGCCTATGGGGTTTTCAGGGTGGGATGGGCAGGGAACTCATGAGGTGAGAAGTGTGGCCAGCATAGCTAAGCACCCTAAGTAAAGATGAGCTCACAGGAAGACAAACAAGTGAAAGTGTAGCACCAGAACCACTATGCACATCAGTAGCAACTTCAGAAGCACCATTTACAATGCCATGAAATGAACAGTGCCCTCTGGATTTGTGCAGTCCTGTGCAGAACAACAGATGAAAGGAGAAGATATTCTAGGTAAACAAATAGGAAATGCATTGACTAAAATTTGTAGCTTGTCTGGATTTGCCAGGGTAGCCTGACTATCCAGGCCAGTCCATGAGTCCCCTTGGAGGGTGGAGTTATCAGTTTGGTATGTGTGGAGTTATCAGTGCCTTCTGAGTAATCAATGTTGCTAGTTCATCAGTGTGTCCCAAGGTGAGTACATGTCTAGGCATCTCAGCCATTGGCCATGCTTCTGGACTTCTGTACCTTTCCTAGGACCATACGATGTTTCTCCAGGTGGACATACAACCTGCAGGTGGCCATAGCTGTCCTTGGAGCAGGGACAGTTTAGGCTAGCTCAACAATGGAGACTTGGGCTCTTTTGGCCCTCACAATTACCCTATGGCCTGACTTCTAAAAAGAGCTATCTCAATAGGAGGCTGGAATATAGTCCACCTCAGAGAGAGACCGAAACCACTCCAACGTGTACTCCAGGCAGGCTGGACCTTCCCCTGCCTCAACCATAGCTTCTCCCCAGGTCCTTGATCACTCCAGTATAGTTCTGCCTGCTACCTGTGGGGAACCCAATACCTGGCCTGTCTGACCTTCAGGCCTTTGTATAGAAAAGCCAGTTAGGACAGACATGAAACAGCTACAGCCATCCAGTCACAAGTGATCAGTACTCTGGAGTCAGACACTCTGCTTCCCAGGTCCTCTGTGCCACTTACTCAGCTGTGTGACCTTGGGCAAGTTGCCCAACTTCTGTGAGTCTTGATTTCCTTGTCCAGGAAACATGGGAAAAATGGCACCTACTTTTGTAGCATTATTGGTAGGATTAGAAACACTAGTCCATGTTAACTACAGCACAACCCTGGGCAAGTTACTAAGCTTCTTTCTGCCACAGTTTCCTTGTCTTTAAAATGGGAAGTATAGTAGCATTTACCTTATAGGGATGTTGTGAGAATTCGATGAGTTAAAACTTGTAAAGCATTTAGAGCAGAGATTAGCACAGAGTAAGTGCTATATAAGTGTTTGCTAAATTAACAAATGTCACCTTCTTCTTCATTCATTTCACAAATATATGTCAATTAACCATGCGCCGAGTAATATTCCAGGCACTAGGGATGCAGAAACAAACAAAGTGAGCAATCTTCTCTACTGTTGTGGAGCTCACAGTCTTGTGGGAGAGGGCAAGCAATAAACAACCCAACAACAAAATAAACAAGACGAATGTAATTATTTCCAGGGAGGAAGTGAAACCTGATGGTAGGAAAGAGTAATGGAGAGAAGGTGCCATCTCATCTCCTTCCATAAGATGACCAGGAGACAAGGAGGCAAGGTAGAGGGAAGAGATAGTGCAAAGGTCCTGAGGTATGGTCGGAATAAAGTAAGGAAGAGGGAAAGCAGTAGAAAATGAGAGACCTGATCAGGTATGGCTTCAGGGTCCAAATAAAGGAGTTGAAGTTTTATTTTAAGTGCAACAGAGAACCAATTTCATAAACCATCCACTTGCTTTATACACTGGGGAACAAAGGAAGGGGAAGGGGAAACAATTGCCCAAGATCACCCACAGCAAAAGTGGGATTAGGACCAAGTGTCCCCCATTCCCCAGCATTCTGCGTTTTATTCATGGCCATATTATAGTTCGTGCTGAATGAAACTGAATAACTGACAATGCATTTCAGGTCATTTATTCAGCAAGTCTTTCTTGCACATGCTCGTGCCAGCCCCATGCCACACACTGGGTGAACACTGCAGAGTTTCTGCACAGGGGGTTCCTGAAAGCTGCCAACCAGGCCCATCTCCTGCTAGCATCCTGGGAAGGAGCAGGTGTTTTTGCACTAGTAGGTAGGATGTAGGAGTCTCGTAAGAGGAAAGTGCAAACCGTGCCTGCACACATGTGAGCAGAGGAAGCATCTATCTTCCGGAGGTTAGTTTGACAGGGGGAATTAGGCTGAAAGCCTGTATGCTCGTTCCCTTCTCAGGCAACGGAAAGAGAAGCTCTCATTTGTAAGGGAAGAGCATCAGCCTAGCAGCCTGGACCCCAGCTCTTTCAGGTTCCTGCAGCCATCTGCTTGCTGGCCACAGGAGAGCTGCGTTCATAGCACTCTACCCGTTGAATCAGCCCACCCAGGACACAGTGTCATTCCCTTCCCTGAGCTAATTAATCTGGCATTTTCAAAAAATTTCTGATAAATACTTATTTATGACAAAAAGCAAATAAATTTAAAATGCACAAGGGGGATAAGCTTCTTGTCTTACAAAGTACTGGCTTTGACATGTATTCTTTTCTGATTAGCTAAATAACATATTTTCTTTGTAAATCATTAGGAAATTACAAGACTGTTGAGAAGCAATTTTAAATCACGTGTAACCCCACAGCCCAGAGGCAGGCACTAGTAACCATGTAGCTTGTCTGCTGCCATTTTTCAGTGTAGAGGAAAAAATTTAAACAAAATAAGATTATTTTGTGAATACACATATAGAGCTTGTTTTCCTGATTTAAAATTATGATGATTTTCTCAATTCATTAAATACTCTCGAAATTCAGAATTCCACTCATTGCTATGCAATAGGCCAATCAAAATAAATGGCACATGGTATAACCCTAAACCCTAATGCTACAGCTCCCAAAGTGTGAGGCCATCAACGGCATTTGATTAAAAAGTAAAATGGCATAAAAGAGTGATCTGTAGTCAAATGAATTTGCAATCCTTGGTTTTCACAGAACTTTGACAGGTTTGTTTGCAGCAAGCCTGGTCTCGAAGATGTGTTATCCCATATGTATTGGACAGTCCAAGGGAATATGGTGTGCAGTGTTTCCTGTTGTCCGTGGAGTATCTCCTTAGACTGTGGCTGTACACAACAAACATGGTGAGATGCTGCCCCAGCGTGGACGTTTGCGGCATTGCAGTATTTCACTCTTAAAAAAAAAAGCATTCTGCTGTAATTATACTAGTGTATTCATCTTTGTGTATTCGTCTGGCATTCGCCTTACAAGAGAGTCATAGGAAAGAAACTATTGGGCAAAAAATAGAATTCTGATCCTACACTAGCTAGCTTTTCCTCTGGGATTCCATGGACCTCATCCCACAAGGGACCCTAAGAAAAACAATCTCAGTTCAACTGAGTTTCTTTTTTGCCTAGCTCAAGCTCTACATTCTTGTACCAGAGGTCTTTTGTTGAAAGGCTTTTAAATTTTTGAACCGTTTCAGGTAAAGACTGGAAAGATAGTACAGGAGTTCTCATAAACTCAATACCTAGTTTTCCCTATTATTGACTTTTTTGGGGGCAGAACTGGAAGTTGAACTCAGGGCCTTGCACTTGCTCAGGCAAGCGCTCTAACATTTGAGCCAAGCCCCTAGCCCTTTTTGTTTTAGTTATTTTGGGGATAAGGTTTCATGTTTTCCCCAGTTCAGCCTTGAACTCAATCTTCCTATCTATTATTCTTCCTTCATAGCTGGGATGAAAGGGGTACACCACCATTATACAGCTATTGATTGATACGGGGTCTTGCTCACTTTTTTCCCCAGGCTGACCTCAAACTGTGATCCTCCCAATCTCTGCCTCCCAAGTAGCTGGAATTACAAGTGTGAACCACCATGACCCACCTGTTATTAACATCTTAAATCACTATGGTACATTTGTTGTAATTAATGAACCAATATTGATAATATATAGTAATCAACTAAAGTCTATGCTTTATTTACATTTCTTTAATTTTGCCTTGTTTTCCCTTTTTGTTCTAGGATTTCACCCAGGATCCCACATCATATTTAGCCATGGGTTCTTAGTTGTGACAGTTTCTCAGATTTTCCTTGTTTTTGATGACCTTGAAAGTTTTGAGGAGGTACTTTAGGTGTTTTACAGAAATTCCTCCAACTGATAACCTTTTCTGGTGTTTCTCTAATGATTAAACTGGGGTCATGTGTTCTTGGCAGGAAGACCTCACAGGCAAAGCACCACTCTCAACACATCACATCAAGGGTATGATATAGGTACAATGTGACATTGACAACTGCAAACAGTGTTTTCTTAAAATTCAGAATCTCCCTCAGGCTATAGAGAAAAGCAGGCATCAAAAAATCAATAGCAATGGGGATAGTCACTTCCAGGCCAATCAAGCATAACTGGTAGAAGTTATTTTAAACAACAACAAAAAAACTTTTAAATTTGTTTTAAGGCTAGGCATGACAGCCTACACCTATAATGGTAACTACTTGGAGGCAAAGATGGGAGGAGGCAAAAGTTAGGGTGACCCCATCTCAACCAGTAGCTGGGTGTGGTGGTACACGCCTGTCATCTAAACTCTGCAGGAAGCATAAATAGGAGGATCTTGGTTCAGGCCAACCGAGGCAAAAATACAGGAACTTATCCCCAAAATAATCAAAATAAAAGGGTTCAGGCATGGCTCAAGTTGTAGAGCACCTGCCTAGTAAACATGAGGCTCTGGATTCAAACCCCAGTACCACATTAAAAAATTGTCCTAAGGCAAGACATCAAGTAAAGAAATATTTATTTTTTAAAAATCTACTAAATCTTGGTAAGAACAATGAGAGTCTGTGGCACTTGAGCCACAAGCTACTCCTGCTTTCTCGCTTCCCCAGCTAAGCCTCATAAAAACTTCATTCTGGGTAGGTGTGGCCAAAGCAGGGCTCCTTTTTCCTCACCAACTGGTTGGTCATGGGCTCAGTATCTCACCATGAGGGGCAGCCATTAGCATTTAGCATCATCCTCACCTCACAAGTTGCAGAAGCTAAATTCCTAGTGAGTGTATGGCCCAAAAGTTTGGTAAAGAGGCCCGTCCATCACCCAGACATCATCATAGCGCACAGACTCCAGCCCCAGGTATGGCTGAGTATCAATACTGGACACCAATTGCCCTTTCTTAGGTCACTCATAGGGTAGAGTTTCAACACTAGGAGACAAGGTGAGAAGACCAGAGGCTACTTCCCCTACAAACCAAATTAGTCAGAAAGCATGGGTGACATTCCAAGAAAAACAGACTACTGTGTCCACACTCAGCTCTGGGACTGTGAGTCAGAGACTTTTTGGCTCAGCAACAGTGGCAGGCCTTAAACCAAGAGCTCTGAAGCCTTCCCTAAAGAGACTGACTTCATTTGAAATAAACTGTAAAAGTTCAAGCCTAAGGGAACTCTCAAAAAGCAAGATATTTGGTGGCAAACAATTAAGAAGAAGCTGGGTACTCTTAATTAGGAACAACCATCTAAAACATAAGTAAACTAGTTTACCAGAGAGACCAAGGAAAGAGACAGCAAAGACGTGCACTCATGAGATCTGAACAAACCTCAAAGACTTGTCTCAAATACTACAGGTTCAAAGGCTCCCAGATTTAATTGGATCTGAGTGTAGAACAATTGGTGCCGTGGGACATTATCAAAAACAATAAAGCAATTGCCCTGCAAGGAGCAAAGCCTACCATCTGGGTGTGACTACATCAAAGGCACACAGCTTAACTGAAAGATCAGGGAAAGAGATAGTCACAGGAGCTCTGATGAAACAGTGCCATCCCACAGTGATGGTGCACGTGCCTGAAGCTCTGCTCTTTGAATATCACAGCAAAGACTTCACACTGAGGAAGAAATCTATCTCAATTATAATGAATTAATTAAACTTTGAAACAAGGGCTGGGTATGGTGCCTCACAGCTGTAATTCCAGTTACCCAGGAGGCAGAAACCAGAAGAATTGCAGTTTAAGGGCAGTCTGGCAAAAAGTTAGTGAGAGACCATCACACCACACCACCCCCCATCAACCAACAAGCTGGGCGAGATGGTATGCACCTAGAATCTCAGCTATACTGGAGACTGTAGGTAGGAAGATCTGAGGACAGCCCAGGACAAAAACAAGGGACCATACCTAACTAAACCAAAAAAGGTCAGGGGGCATGGCTTAAGTGGTACAGCACCTGCCTAGCAAGTGAGAGGCTGTGAGTTCAAATCCCAGTACCACCAAAAAAAAAGATAAAATAGGCAAATAACAGCAAAAATAAGTAAGCTTTGAAGAAAGGAGAGGGAAATCAATATTCAGTTACTACAATTGCTTCTTAGCATGCCCAATTTTCAACCAAAAATTAGGTGACAAAGAAACAGAAAATAGCAAAATGCAAGAGAAAAAATGTGCAACAGATCTGACAAAGACCTCAACACTGTCATTAGAAACTTGTTCAGAGAACTAAAGGAGACCATGTGAAAAGGAGTGAAAGCGGAAATTGGTGGAGCTGAGACCTCCAAAATTCCTCTTCTCCATACAAACAATGAGAAAACTAAAAAATGTGTCAGAATCAAATTTTCCATAACTCTAGAAATTGGCCAAGAATTTACAATCATTTGGAGTGCCTTTTTTTCAAGAAAACAGGGACTCTCCAAACAGCGATATTTGAGATATTTGAGGTGTTTTAACTTGACCTTGTCCAATTTCCTGTACTCCAGCACCACAGTAGTCCTGAACACTGATAACCTCCTTCCACAGAGACAACCCCAAACCTGGTAGATACCAGAGAGAGCAGAAAGAGGCTAGAGCTCTTCACAAGAACCATTCACAAAGAGCTGTCATGTTTTGACCTATCTGGTGTTTCCCTGGACAAGACCCCTTTCCAGGTTGTCTTTATTTAACCTAACGTAGTGCATTCCCAGAGTAAAAACTATTTCATGTAGGGTCATTTGAAAAAAAATAATTCTAGACAATCCATTATTTTTGCTGCTTTGTGGAAGGCTGGGTAACACTTGAACCAAACAATTAAGTACAAGAAAAAAGATCTTAAAATTAAGATCTGGGGAGTGAGCTGTGCATAGAGACCTTGAAAAACAAATTTGACAAGGGAGCTAAGAAAAGTCAATGGGAAAAGTAGTCCTTCCAGCAAGGTGCTGAGATAACTGAACAATCACATCTGCAAGAATGATGATCCATGCATGTTTTCTTCTGAGAGTCTGATGTTTTTAGCCATGACATTTAAGTATTTGATCTACCTTTGGTTAACTTTTGTATACAGTGTGTGGTAGAGGTCTATCTTAGTACATCTTGTGTTACAATAAAAGAATATGACAGACTGGGTAATTTATAAAGAACAGAAATTTATTTCCTCATAGATCTGGAGTCTGGGAAGTCCAAGATTTAGCAAATGTCATGTGACAAGGGACTTTTTGCTGTCATCCCATGGCAGAAGGCTGAAGGACGAGAGAGGGTGAGATAGCAAGAAGATCAAGATCACAGCATCAAACCCTTTTATAATTGGCACTAATTCAGTTTGGGAGTGGAACCCACATGACCTAAGTAAACACCTCGCATAAGGCCACACCTCCCAGCAGTATTGCACTGGGGATTAAGTTTCCAACATATGCTTTAGGAGAGGGCACATTCAAACCATAGCAAACCGTTGAATATTCCTTTGAATATGATTATCCATTTGTCCCAGCATGAAGAGGATGGATTGGCAGGCACACACAAAATGTCAGGAGAAATGGGGGTGAAGGTGTTACTCAGAGAGAAGGAGAAAGATATGAATAGAAATTCCAACCACAAGCAATAACTTGCACTGATCAATTTACAGGCCAATCACCTTGCTGTAATATACTGTACCCACTCCAAGAACAAATGTTACCTAGGACCACTAACTACTTGGTGATTTGGGGAAGATCACATCTCTTCCCCTCCTAAGGCCTAAGATTCATTCATGTATGCAAATGGCAGTATTGTTCACTGGTTCCGAGCAGAGATGCTGAAGCTAATGCATCAATTTAATGACAGGTCTTTTACTTAGGGACATGACCTTGGACAAGTTACTGATCTTCTTTAGCCCAAGTTTTCTTTTCTGTAAAATGATACGATAATAATCGTATCTAACTCCACAGGATAAGTATGAGGATTAAATGAGACGGTGCAGGTAAAATTCTTAGCATACCACCCAGCACGAAGTCAACATTCCAATTCTAAGCATGGCCCAGAGCTTCAGCCTCTGCTAGATCTTGTGAGAAAGCCCTTATCTAACCATGGCAACTCAGTTTCACGGGTATAAAACTGCCAACTCTCAAGTACCATCCCTGGCTTGGAGATTCTGGGATGTCTAAGCAGTAGAAAGTGCTCCTGCCCTTTTAATCACTATTTTCTGGTGATCCATTTCTTCCCACTGTCAAGGCTTTGTGATCTGAGCCAAGCCAAAATATCAGGGGAAAATGCAAATCACATTCTCTACGCTGTTGCACATCCTATATTCCTATATCCCTCCACCTTCCTACATGAAAATATCATGATCTGTGTGTCTGAAACCCAAGATAAATCATTTGGACACTATTGCTGTTCAAGATTATCTGCAAACATGTTCACCTCCATCAGAGAAGATAATTAAAATCTCACATACTTCTTTATAGCAGCATTTTTTTGCACTTGATTCAATTGGATGGCTGTGATGATAATTCCTTACATTTTTATAGCTTGATAGCGTTTGAAGCATTTTCATATTAGTCACTTGGAAGATAACAACAAACTGTGGGATAGGGAGGGTTGAAATCAGTCACTTTTGCAACTGAATAAACAGATGTCCCAGACCTCCTGACATCTAGCCTAGAGTTTCTCTTTGCTACCCTAACTCCTTAGGGAAGACTAGACCATTTACTTCTTTCAACAGCTGGAAAGTGAGCTGTTCATCTTGCACCCAAATCTCCCTGCTCACCCACCTACCAAAGTTTAGCCACTTTCTGAGTAATCCATATGTGACTCTCACTGTGGGTGACCCTGCTGGATTATTGATGCTGTCATTCCTTTTGTTCATCACTTCTGCACTCAGACTGCACTCCATTCCTTTCAGTTTTGTTCTCTGCCACTTTGTCCCCATTTGTCAATTTTCAATCTTTAGTCATCACTTCCCACCCAGGTGCTTATTATAAGCCGTCAGTACATTTCCATCTCGTTCGTCTTCTCTGCCTCTGAATCTACCACATGAAAGGTCATATTTCTCTATTCCAATTTCTGCTAATGGCCTTAACAACACTTAATGGGAAAGGATTTCACCTTTCAAAAGGTGTCGATCAACTTTCAACAAGTTCCCCATTAATTCTGACTGTGTTTCCAAGGATTAATCGAACAAGACTGTTGACGTCTACTACCCTGGGGCTGCCTCATGACACACAATGTCCTGCTGGATCCTGTCTGCTAAGGGCCACTTGTAGACTGTCAAGCTAGATTTAATCATAGTCATCCTATTTGACAAATGACCATAGGGGGCCAGTCATCTTTTAAGAACATTAGCTGTCTGATGATCGAGTGGCAGCCCAGAGCTACCCTTCCCCTGTTCTCATGAAGCCCAGATCAGACTTCCCAAGCCCAGGAGTTGGCAGATATCCAGGACTATGTCATAGCTTTCATGTGTTTGGAGGAGTTGAAGCAAGAAAAGATGCTAGACTTACAGTTCTTAACAAATTGGGGAGAGGGAGGCTGGGAAAATGGAGTACATGCAGTGAGCCTAACAAAGAAGCCTTTTGGTTCTTGCAAAACAGGATTATGGGAGAAGAACAGCAATAGCTCTTAACAGCTGTTCAGAGCAGACAGGCGCTCCTTATCTACTATCCCAACATCTGCTTATTACACAACTGATCCTACAAGACTTACTAAGCAGAGATAATTGAAGAGAGTGCAACTATTTGTTGTGTAAGACATGGGGAAACAAGTTGAGGACAGACACAGTCTGTGTCCTAAAGCACTGTAGTCAATCAAGAAGATAGACAAGTAAGTAATTACATTAGAGGACAGTCAGAAAATAATTCTTAAGAGTTAAATATAGTGTGCTGGTCACCCATGTTTATTGCAGTGCTATTCACAATAGCCAAGTTATGGAAACAGCCAAGATGCCCCACTACTGACGAATGGATTAAGAAAATGTGGTATTGACACACAATGGAATTTTATTCAGCCATAAAGAAGAATGAAATCTTATCATTCGCAAGTAAATGGATGGAACTGGAGAATATCATTCTGAGCGAGGTTAGCCAGGCTCAGAAGACCAAAAATCGTATGTTTTCCCTCATATGCGGACTTTAGATCTAGGGCAAACACAACAATGTGGCTGGACTTGGGTCACATGATAAGGGGAGAGCACATGGGAAGTGTGGGGATAGCTAAGAAACCCAAAACATGATAGTATTTGATGTCCCCACTGCAGAGGAAATAATACAGGAAGTTTATAGTGACAGAGGTCAATATGAGAAGGGGATCAGGAACTAGAAAAAAGGACAGTTAGAGATGAATCAACTTAGAATGTAACACATTTGTGCATGGAAGCATTGCTAGGAAACTCCCTGTATAGCTATCCTTATCTCAACTAGCAAAAATGCTTTTTTGTTCATATTATTGCTTATGTCTTCTCTTCAACAAAATTAGAGATAAGGGCAGAACAGATTCTGCCGGTAAGTGAAGGAGGATGAGGGGGTGGGGGTACAGGGGAGAAATGACCCAAACAGTATATACACATATGAATAAATGAATAAAAAAAAATAGTGTGCTGGTGAACACAAAAGAGAGATACCAAATCTATATACAGATACAAATCTTCTTTGAAGAAATAGCATTTAACAAAAACCTTCTGTTTAATTAAACTTTAGTCAAGTTCTGCTGAATCCTTTTCCCAAGTAGGCTTTGACTTTTTGACTTCCATGCCTGTTTTTGTATGGCCCAAATTTAACAAGAATCCTGCTAGTTGGTTTAGCCAGAACCCCCCATCCTCAATTTCGGTTCAGGTTCCTCATCTTCCAGTCCCTACCCCCACCACCAGGTGATGTCAGGTCACCCTGGACTGTCATCAGCAAGAGTGCTGTTAGGCCAGTTTAGTCAGATGCCCCCTCATCCCTGATGTTTCTTCTTAATAATTTGCAATCCAAGGACTTTGCAATCTATGCCTTGTCTATAAATTCCTACTTTTCCATGTTGTATTTGGAGTTGAGCCCAATTTTTCTCACCTACTGAAAAACCCCATTGCAATAGTCCCTATACCTGTCACAATAGTCCTCTGAAAAAAACTCTGCCTTACTATTCTTTAAAAAGTTGTCATGAATTTTTTTTTATTTTAACAGGTTGACCTCTGAAGCATGCCAAAGAGGTAGATCAGGGAAGGTAGGTGGGAAGGAAGAGCTTTCCAAGCATTAAGAACATCACATGCCTATTCCTGGAGCCAAAAGAGGTGGGGGGAGGGAAAGGGAGAGAGAAAGGGACAGGGATAGTCTCCTCTCTGGCTGGAAAGAAGGAGAGACAGAGACAGACAGACAGAGAGAGACTGGATGCATGCTTGATGTGCACATACATCACCAAGTGTGAATGAAATTCAAAAATGAGAATGATATATTATACAGAAATCAGACCTCAGAATTCCAACAGTACTGGCTGTGATGGAAAATTAGGAGGGATTTGAATAGCCACACAAATTTTGTTATCTATGTACCTATCTACCTGTCTATCTATGCATATATATATATATATATAGAGAGAGAGAGAGAGAGAGAGAGAGAAAGAGAGAGAGAGAGATCACCTGTGTGATGCCCCTCAAGACATGAAGTGAACCCTGTCTTCAACATGTTCAGAATTCATTTGGAGTGCAGAGCCCAAATATGAAAAAGGTTTCAGAAACTTGTAAGGCATAGTGGCAGGTGTCTGGGGTGTCTCAAAGTTCTAGATATTTACATAGTAGCTAGGTACCTGAGTAAACCCTAGCAAGTAATGAAAGTTTCTGTGAAAGGATATATCTCTAAAGGGAATTTTTGTGTGGTACTGGGGTTTGAACTCAGGGCCTCACACTTGTTAGGCAGGTGCTCTACCACTTGAGCCAATCCACCAGCCCTGTTTTGTGTTGGGTATTTTTGAGATAAGGTTTCAGAGAACTATTTACCCAGGGCTGGCTTTGAACCATGATCTTCCTGATCTCTGCCTCCCAAAGATTACAGGTGTAAGCCATCAGCACTGGCTCTAAAAGGAATATTATTGTCGTTTAAAAGAGTATCTACAAAAGCAAACATGAAAACCAGGTGTGGTGGCATATGCCTGTAATCCTAGCCCTCAGAGGCTGAGGCTAGTTCACAGCCAACACGGTTGTTACAAAGCAACACCCTGTCCCAAGCAATCGCACACACACACACACACACACACACACACACACACACCACCACCACCACCACCAACACCACCAACAACAAATCAAAAATGATGGAAAGCAGTTCAAACAGTGCTGTGAAGGAAATTTGCTAAATGATTATATCAGAAATTAGAAAATGTCTTAAATCGATAATATAAGTTCTTACCTCCAGATAGCAGAATAAAAGAAATCCAAATAAAGACAGAGAATTAAACAACAAATAGAAGACCAGAAATCAATGAAATTGCGTCTGAGGGCATGTCTCAAGTGGTAGAGCACTTACCTAGTATGTGCAAGGTCCTGGGTTCAATTCCCAGAACTAAAAACTAAAAGAAGAAACCAATGAAATTGACAATAAGAAAACAATACAGAAAATCAATGCAACAAAAGCTGATTCTGACAGACATGGTTGTGCACATCTATGATCCCAGTTATTCATGAGGCAGAGGTAGGAGGAGTGTGAGTTCAAGATCAGCCCATGCAAAGTTAGCAAGACACTGCCTCAAAAACAAAATACAAATAAAAGGGCTCAGGGAGTGACTCAAGTTGTAGAGTGCTTGCCTAGTATGTGCAAGGCCCTGGATTCAATTTCTAGTACTGCAAAAAAAAAGCTGGTTCTTTGAAAGGACCAATAAAATTAACAAGCTGTCAGCAAGGCTGACAGAAAAATAAAACAAGAGAAGGTACAAATTACATGTATCAGGAACACAATCACGACAGACACTGCAAACATCAAAAGAGGAAACGGAACTGGGCACTGGTGGCTCACACCTGTAATCCTAGCTACTTGGGAGATTGAGATCAGGAGGATCATGGTTGGAGGCCAGCCCAAGCAAAGGTTTCCAAGACCCCCATCTCCAAAATATCCAGAGCAAAATGGATGGGAGGTGAAGCTCAAGCAATAGAGCACCTGCTTTCCAAGTGCAAAGCCCTGAGTTCAAACTTCAGTACTACCACAAAGAAAAAAAGAATGCGGAATACTATAAAGAATTCTATATACATAAATTTGACAACTTTGATGAAATGAACCAGCAATAGCTATCAAAACTCAACCAAAATGAGTAAGTAATCTGAATATCTCTGTAATCATAAAAGAAAAAGGTCCACCTGGATTGGAGTGTAGCTTGGTGGTAGGACACTAGACTAGCATAAGTAAGTTACTGGGTTCCATCCTCCAGCACACACACACACACACACACACGCACACACACACACACACACACACAAGACTAGGTGTGTGGTTCAAGTGGTAAAGCACTTGCCTACCAAGTGGGAAGCCTGAGTTCAATCCCCAATACCACCAAAAAAAAAATACCAACTACCAAACACTTAAAGAAGGACTAACACTGATTTTTTAAAAATCTATTTCAAAAAGTAGAAGAGAAAAAGACCCTTCCCAAACTCCTTTTATGGAGCAAGTATTGTCCTGATACCAAAACCCACACAAAGACAGTGCGAAGAAAAATTGCATAACAATATTTCTCATGAAATTACATGCAAAAATCTTAGCAAATCAAATTTGGCAATGTGCAAAAATGAATTAGGCACCAATAACAAGTGGGACTTATTCCAGGTGTGCAAGACTAGTTCAAAAGTGAAAACCAAAATGGCTCTCACTATATCAACAGGTTAAACAAGAAAAATCCTATGAATATACCAATTAATGAGGAAAAAGCATTTCACCAAATCTAATACCAATTCTTGATAAACCCTGTTAGAAAAATAAGAACAAGAGAATTAACCTCTAGATCATTTGAGGAAGAATTGACATATTTTTGTTAACTCTTCTGATCCAGGTTAAGTTTTCTAATCCATGAATGTGTTATCTCTTGATATGATATAAGCACTTGATAAAGAGCATTTGTTTGAATAAAACTGTACAACTAGCATAATAGTTAATGTTGAAAGTATGAATATTCCCCTTGAAAATCAAGAACAAGGAAAGAATTTATACTCTTACCACTCTCACTCAACATAATATTGGAACTTGTGGCCTCTGCATTAAGGCAAGTAAAACAAGTAAAAGGCCTATGGCTTGGAGAAGAAAATAAAACAGTACCTATTTTCCTTATTTGCAGCTATATAAAGGTCTAAGTAATAAATCCAAGGGAATCTATTTTTAAACTTCTTGGAACTTATAGGTAGCTCGGCAAAGCCTCAGGATGCAAGACCAACACAAAAAATCAATTGTATTTCTGTATGCTAACAATGAATATGAAGAAATTAAAATTAAAAACATAACATCATTTGCAATAGCTCCAAAGAAAGGAAATACCTGTATATATACTTAGCATAAGTTGTATATGACCTATATGCTGAAAATTTTTAAATGTTCATATAAATTTCAAAAAAAGCTAAAAATTAAGAAATACTGTGTTTATGGATTAGAATACACAACATAATAAAAATGTCAATTCTCCTCCAAAATGATTTATCGGTTTATCCCAAACCTTATGAAAATATCTGTAAGGTTTTTTTAGACACAGATAAGCTTACTCTAAAATTTTAGCAGCGGGTGGGGAGATGGAGGATGTGTGGGAGGGAGGTGGCACAAACAATGCATACACATGTAAGTAAATGTAAAAATGATAAAAGAAGAAAAATAAATGAATATAAAATAAAATTTATGTGGGAAGAAGCAGGCCCTACAATAGCTTAAACAAGCTTGACAAAGAAAAAACAGTGAAGTCACTCTACTCAATATTAAAGGTTGCTGTGTAGTGATAGTAATCAAGATTGAATGACATTGGAAGATGGATAGACACATAGAGCAATGGAATTAAGTACAGAACCCAGACATATACCCACACAAATATGTCCAACTGATTTTTTACAAAGTTGCCCAAAATATTTCAGTGGAAAAGGGATAGACTTTTAACAAATGATGCTACAGCCTTTGAACATGCATAGGCCACAAGAAAGCAACAAAAAACAAACAAAAAAATGCCTTAGCTTCAACCTCATACCTTGCCTTTAAATTTGAAACGAATCATGGACTTAAATGTAAAACATGAAACTAGAAAACTCTTTTGAAAAGTGGGAGAAAATCTTCAGGGTCTAGGGCAAACAAATATTTATTAGATCTGGCACTTAAAGTGCAATCAATGAAAAGAAAAATTGATAAGATTTCATCAAAATAAAAGAGTTTGGTTCTACAAAGGATCCTGTTAAGAAGATGAAGTAATAAGCTTTAGATTGTGAGAAAAGATTTGAAAGCCACCTATCTGACAAAGGACAGAAGGAGTTACTCATGTGTATGAGTAACTGACAGATGCATGTAGGGTGTATATGACTAAATCTCAAAACTCAACAGACTAAAAAGCAATTGAATAATGAGCAAAAGAAGTGTTCTAGTTAGTCTTTTCATCACTGTGATAAGTACGTGAAATAATTTAAAGGAGGGACAATTTATTTTTGGCTTATGGTTTCAGAGGTTTCAGTCCATGGCCACTTGGCTCTGTTATTTCTGGGTCTATCCTGAGAAAGATCATCATGGAAGGGAGCTGTGACAGAGCAGTTGTTTGCCTCATGGTGGCAAGGAAAAAGAGAAAGATAGGAAGGGACCAGGGACAAGAAATATCTTTCTAGAGCATGCCCCTAGTGACCTCTTCCTCCAACGAGGCCTCACTTCCAATTTTCCACCATGTCCCAATGATGTCATCAAATTTTAAATTAAGAAAATGTGGTAGCTACAGGTGGATGGATTAAGAAAATGTGGTATTTATATTCAATGGAATTTTATTCAGCCTTAAAGAGGAATAAAATTTCATCATTTGCAGGTAAATGGATGGAACTGGAGAATATCATCTTAAGTGAAGTTAGCCAGGCTCAGAAAGCCAAAGGCCACATGTTTTCTCTCATCAGTAGAATAGAGGCCCAATACAAATACAAGCAATATTATGAAAAACAGGTCATGCTCAGAGGAGGTCACATACAAGAGAGGAAGTGTAAACGAAGTTAAGAGGGTGAATATGGTTGATGTACTTTTTATACAAGAATAAATATAGAATTTTTAAGCCTGTTGAAATCACCATAAGAAGGGAACTAAGGTAGAAAGGAGAAAAGTAGAGATGAACCAATTTAGGTTATAATACATATATACATGGAAATGTCACAATGAAACATCCTGAATAGCTATCTGAAACAAACAAAAACGTCTTTTTTTTTTGCAGAAATGAAGAACAGGAAGGTAAAACAGGTCCTGTCAGGGGGCTTGATACTGTACAGTGGGGAGGGAGATCATGTAAGAAAAGGGTATAGGAGGATGAATGTGGTAGAAATACTATGTACTCATGTATGTAAATGGAAAAATGAGACCTGTTGAAACTATTCCAGGAATGGAGGAGGGGGAGAATGATGGAGGGAGTGAATTAAAGTATGGTGTACTGTAAGAACTTTGGGGGTTTTTTTAGTTTTATGGACTTTTATTATCATTTATCTTGAATAAAAAGAAAATGTGGTAGATATACACAATGGAATATTACTCAGTCATAAAGAAGAATGATATTATGTTGTTTGCAAGTAAATTAATGGAACTTGAGATCATTATGTTAAGCCAAGTAAGCGAGGCCCAGAGGACAAAGGTCACATATTTTCCCTCATATGTAAAAGCTATACCTAAAAGAAAATGTATATATAGATACATATATAATCTTATATACATATGTATATATAGAGAGAATGATTGTGATAGTGGGTCTGTCCATGGGGACTACAGGGAGGAGGAGGGGAAAAGAGATGACAGAGAGTGAATAATATTGAAGCACACTGTAACTGTGTATGAAGATAGTATAATGAAATGCACTGAATGCTGTTGAATAATAGGGCAACAGGGCGAAAGAGAAAGATAAGTAATAGAGGGGGTTCATCTGACTAAAGTACAATCTATGCATGTGTGAAATACCAAGGCGAAACCCCCTTGAATCAATATACACACCTGAAAAATGAAGGACAGGAAAATAAAACAGGTCCTGTCCAGAGGAGGGTACCATTGGGAGGGAGGAGGGTTAAATGGAAAGAGTGAAGGAGGATAAATTTGGTCAACGCACTTTGTAAATGTGTATGAAAATTGAGTAATGAAACCTGTTGAAATTGTTTCAAGAAGGGGAAGGAGGGATAAAGAAGAATGATGGAGGGGTGAATCTAAGATATATTGTAAGCCATATGCAAATGTCACAATGTAACCTCCCTGTATAACTAATATATGCTAATGAAAAATAAAAAATTATAAATCCATGACTGGATTTATTCAACCATGAAGTCAGAGCCCTCACGATCTAATCACTTTCCCCAAAGCCTCAGCCCTGAACACTGCTGCAAGGGAACCAAGCCTTTAGCACATGAGCCTTTTAGGGGACAACACGAACACACATTTCACTGAGGATGATACACAGAAAACAAAAAAGTACATGAAAAGATTTTCAACATGCTTAGCTTCTGGGGACATGCAAATAAGACCACAATAAAATATTACTACACTCCTTTCAAAAGAGCTAAAATAAAAAAGAAAGCAATAATACCAAATGTTGGCCAGGATGCAAAAAATCTAGGTCACTCAGACATTACTAGTGGAAACATAAAATGATATGCTGCTCTGGAAAACAGATTGGTGGCTCCTCAACATGTTAAATATAGTTTCTATAGGACCCACTATTATCTAAGTGAGTCAAAGACAAACTGTATACAGGACCTGTTAGCAAAAAAAAGTCTGCCAACCTCAAGCTCAAATTTTTACACATACTGTTGGTTTAAATGTAACACAGATAAGCACATTTTTACCCATTAAGAACATACTTGATTTGTGTATCCCACAAAATGGTGCCCAACATCTGTTAGTCATAGATAAGGTAAACCATAAGACTATAAAAACCCCAAGCCACTCTTGCCCTTTATGCTGCTGAGGGACATCACCTAGACATTTAAGCTCCCTTTCCAGTTATCTTTCTCCCCCAGGAATTCCCATACCCACCTTCTCTTAATAAAATAAAAAGGGGAAATTTGAACACAGAGATACATACATAGAGGTGATGATGTGACAACGGGCATGTAATGATGAAGGTAGAGCTGACTGATGACAGCTGCAAGGCAAGGATTGCCAGCCACCTCCAGAAGCTAGGAACAGGAAACATTCTACCCAGCCACAGTCTCAGAGGGAGCTGACACCTTGATTTTGGATGTCTAGCCTCCAGAACCGTGAGACAATAAATTCCTGTTGGTTTAAGCCACCCAGTCTGTCATATTTTCTTATGATAGTCTTAACAAGTGATCATGTCTTTGAATATTTGTCAGTAATTAAAGGAATGAAGCATTGATAAACACATCAACTTGGAGAATTGTGCTGAGTTTTTTTTTTAAATCCAATCCCCAAAGTTTACATGCTATATAATCCTATTTATATAGTATTTCTGAAATAACAGAATTTTAGAAGTAGAGGGCAGGTCTGGGGTTGCTGGGATTTAGAGACAGGACTCAAGGGTAGGGCAGGAGGATTTATGGATTTGGCTATAAGAGAGAGAGAGCAACACAAAGAAATGTTCTGTATTTATACTGTGGTGCTACATATGTGAACCTACATATATGGTAAAATTGCACAGAGCTTAAGACACTCATAAGTATAATTAAAACTGAGGAAATCAATCCAATCAGTGAATTGTGTGTTGATATTCTGACTGTGCAAATATTTTGCAAAATGTTACCATTTGGAGAACTGAGCAAAGTATCAATGAGTATCTCTGAATTATTCTTTTCTTTCTATCTTTCTTTCTTTTTTTTGATGGGACTGGGATTTGAGCTCAGGGCTTTGTACTTACAAAGCAGGTGCTCTACAGTTTAAACCTCACCTCTAGTCCATTCTACTCTGGTTATTTTGGAGATAGGTCTCATGAACTTTTTGCCTAGGCTGGCTTCAAACCATAATCCTCCCGATCTGAGCCTCCCAAGTAGTAGTAGCTACAATTATAGGTGTGAATCACTGGTGCCTGACTCTGAATTATTTCTTACAACTGCATATTAACCTACAATTATTTTAATAAATTTTCCACTTAAAATGAAGCATCAATTGTCTGATGAGTTAAAAAAAAACAAATTTTAAAAGGCAAGAGTAGAAGTGGGGAGAACAGTTAGGACATATTACAGTAGAGGTGAGGAGAAATAGCTGGATTATGGACAGAGAAGATTTTGAAGGTAGAACTAACAGAATTTTCTGACAGATACATGTAGGTTGTAAGAAAAAGAAAAGTGTCAAGGATGGCAACAGCGTTTTAAGATTTCGCAGAAAAGTGGGAGAAGGGATTAGGATAGTAAAGCTTCAGAACAGGATGAGATCATTAAGTGAATAATTGTAGGTATAGAAAAGAAACACCAAGAACTGAAGCTTGAAAGAAGATTGTCAAAGAAGGGCTCTAAAGGCTATGTCAAAAAGATGGCTACCCAACTGTAAGAATATGGAACATACAGGTATGAGTAGTCGTGGATCACTTGTCATAAGGAAACTGCAACCTACAGACTGCAGATGACTTTGGCTAGGATATCTTGGGTGGAGACATGGACCTCAGTACTTGAAATCATGTGCCACCCAAGAAATCCAGGCGCAAAATACCCCTCTTCTCCCCCAAAACAAACAGAGCAGGTCCAAAGCAGCTGCTCTTATATTCCTCAAAGGTATCTCTAAGGGGCAAGGTCTTGCTGTGTAAATGTTGTAAAGAATGAGTTCACTCTGCCACCTGAACCCATCTTTCTTCTGGGAGCTTGACTGCTTCCCCCAGATTCAGCCTGTCAATCTTATGGTTGATACAGACTCCAGGAGATGTGGCTACCCCCCCTCTCCATTATGCTTCTTACTCCATCTGTTGACTGGTTCTTAATTCTCTACACTTGTGTTAGATTTCCCCTGTGGGAACCCAATTAGGGCAAGCTCACCAAGCAAAACTGATGCACCCTCTGTATGAAGCGTATACAGCAATGTTCAACATGTTGGTTTTAAGAGCCTTGAAGCAGAAAATTGACGGTGCTCCCACAATGCCTGTCACTCCTAGGCAGGACCACAAGGGGAGAAGAAAGGAGGGAGGAAGAGAAAGAGGACTGGAACACTTTGGGACATAGCTGTCACCTATTGCTTCTCCACCATGCCTGGAAAAGCACTGAAAGCTGAAGGCTAGAGCTCGGTTTCTCAGGCCCCTGGTGAGGCAGTAATGTCTCTAAGCCAATTAGTTACGTAGAGGGTGGGAAGGTTGCTCAGTCTGGAGAAATGATCCCTGAAGAGGGTTGGGTGGAGACAGGAGCTTTCATCATTTGTGAGAAGCATGGCTGTCAGTGTTGGTGACATGAGAATGAAGGGGAAAATTGCTTTCTGCATCGTGGCTTCAAAGCTCAAACCCAGGGATGTCAGTAAATTATGAGAGACAGAGGAAGTGGGCTCAGGTGGGATAAACCTTTTGAGACACGGAGCCAGAGCTTGCCTATAACCCTGACTCCCCATCCCTGGCTGTGGTCCTGTGAGCACTTCCTGGAACTCCCTTGGCTTTGCACACTGTGCAAAGTCCAACCTGCTCAACTCTATACCACAAACCTCTCTCCACCCTGCTCAATACTGCACCTTCTCTGGTCTGCTCTGGTCTGAGGGAGCTGAGAAAAGAGGAAATTTCTCCCTGAAGGATACCCATTATTAGAGAAGAAAACTAGAAAAAGGATTCTTAAGCTTCTTGGACATATAGATCATTTTTTTTTGTCGAATTTGGGAAGTATTGAGCCCTTAGCTATTGTGATTTTCTTTCTCCCCCTTTCTCTTGCCTCTCCTGGGACCCCCATTATGTGTACAGTGATACACTTTGACAGTATTCCACAAGTTTCTTAGGCTCTGTTCATTTTTAACTTTTTTCTGTTTATCGGACTGCATAATCTTGATTGATCTGTCTTCAAGTTCACTGATTGTTCTGCCGCCTTAAATTTGCTGTCGAGCCCTTCTACTGAATGTCTCTTTTCAGTGATTGCAATTTTTCAATTGCAATATGTATTATTTTCATATCTATTTCCTTACTGATATCCTACATTTCTTGAGAAATTGTCATCATACTTTCTTTTAATTTTTTAATGTGGTTTCCTTTCATTCTTTGAACATATTTTAATAGTTGCTTTTAAGTCTTTGCTTAGGACAACATGTGAGCCCATTCAGAGAAAGTTTTCCTTTATTATTTTTTCTTTTATTTATCTATTAACATATTTTAGTTGTGCTGAGGGTACATTGTGACAATTAAAAGTGCTTAGTTAGATTACTCCCTTCATCTTTCTCCTTTATCTCCCCCTCTCCCTTCTTAGAACAGTTTCAACAGGTCTTGTTCCATTTTCATACATGAGTCCATAGTACTTCTACCACATTTGGTTTCTCTTGACTGTTTCTTTGTATGCTATATTTTTCATAGAAAACTGGACATATCAGATAAAATATTGTGGTAATTCTAGGTATTAATCTCTCTGTGGCTTATTGTTGACATTATTCATATGTTTATTTATTTAGTGACTTGACTGGATTATGTGACTTTCGGCAAGCTATTTAACCCTGCTGCATGTAGCTTCATATATCCCTACTAAGATAATTTTCCTTTGTTTTTATTTTTAAAACTGATTTCCTAGAGCTTGCGCCTAGGTCAGCATAGCTCAGTGGTTAGCCACTGATTGGTCATAAATTGTAGGAGTCCTCAGATCCCATTAAGTTTTCACTTTTACCTTTGGACCTGGGTGTGGCTTGAATACTACTTTCACAGTTCGAGGGAAACTGGTCATCCAGGAAGTATTAACTTGAAAGTACTTTCTCTAATTATTCCAGAGATAGTGCAGCCTGGGGCATGGAAGTCTTTTCTGACCACCAGAAATGTGTGATTTTAGCAGGGCCCTCTTAGACTGTCTCTTTCTCCAATCTACTGTTAAACTTATGGTTGATCTCCCTCTGTTTGTAACACCAATCTGTTGTCCTCCTCCTGTTGCTAACCAATTTTTGTAGCTTTCAGCAATACCATGGGTCATGAATTCCTCTATTCTCCAACCCAAATAGTCTTCCATCAGTCTTTGCAGCTTGTTTTAAGCCTCCTCCAAGGAATAAGGTCAATGCTATTGAGAATTTGAGAGCCATAGCTCTTCACTGACTTCTCGTTCCAGAACCTTCCTATAGAATGAGTGCTGTGGGTTTGAGAAACAGGCACCACCAACTAGCGGCTGCCACCCACCTAGTGTGACTTCTACAGCACAGAGATGGGAAAGGTAAGATCTACTGATGTTGCCTGCTTCCACTACCCTTCCAGTACAGATAGTCCACACTAGGGAACTGGGCAGAACTACTTAGCTGCAGCTGTGGGTAGGGAGCCCATCCAGTCTGCCTGGAGTAATTCTTTCCTACACATTGCTGGGTGGGGCGTGGGGGAGATGGGTACAGCTCTGGCTCAGGTGCTATGATCTGCCATTGTGCTTACAAATTTGACCAAATTTGTTGAATAAATGTCTTGCAATTTGGGCCCATCTCCAAAAACTTTAAAAGACTTGCCTGGATCATTTTGACCAGTTTAACAGTGTTTCCATGAAGGAAAAGTTTCTTTGAGTACCTAGTACCAGAGAAGGGATTGTGCAAACTTTTTCTTTAAGCCTGAGAACAAGACCACAATTCTGGTCTGGTGATTGAGAACAAGAACCAAGGTTGGGTAAGTAGCTGGTTGAGAAAGTAAAAGTTGTTATTATTAATATCCTGGATCAACAGAGAGGCAAAGAGGAAGAAAATGCCACTATAATGTATACAAAATCTACGTGCTACAGTCATTCTTGACGGGTTTAGGACTATTTTTTCTTCATAGAATGTCACAAATGGCTCTGTTTGTATAGACAACAAAGAGCCATAATTGGTGGGTACCTTGCATAGCATCTGCTTTCTGGGAAGCATGATACTTTCTTTGTGTTTGTTCTCCCTCCCTCACAAAGCCATTGAGTGCCATGTTCTGACACATCCCTGGCCATCACTAGGAGAAAAAAGACCTTGATGGTCCTCTAATCTAATGTTGGCTTTGACAGGGAACAAAACACACCAGGAAAGAAAAACAACTCCAAGTTGCACTTAAGGGATGAGAGAAGCAATGTAGTGAAGAAAAACACGAATTAGATCTGGAATCAGATAGATAGGTGCTCAAATCCTGCCTTGGTCTCTTATAACTTGGTGACCTTGAGCAAGACATTTGACCTCTCCATTTCCTCATCTCTTCTTCATCTCTAAAGTGGGGATATTAATGCTTACTTCACAAGGCTCCTAAGCCCATCTCAAAACTAACACACCTTAGCACTCACTAGACTCAAACCTTGCTGATTTCTTTATGCTCCTTAAATGTATCAACTTCTTGCCAACCTTAGGGTCTTTGAACATTTTATATCCCTCATCTGAAGTGTGTCTTCACCACTTCTTCACGAGGCTGGTTTTCTTCTCACCCTTTTGATAGAAGCTCAACTATCACATGTGCAGAGTGGCCTACCCTGACATTTCAATTTAAAACAAAACCAAACAAAAAAAAAATCCCTGATTGCTCCCCACTCTGGTCGCTCTATCATGTTATTTTATTTCCCTCCTAGCACTTACCAGTACCTAAGCATAGAGGGAATGTCTGAGTAGAATAGTGCCAGACTACCTAGGTTTGAATCCTGACTTTGGGCAAGTTTGTTAACCACTCTGAGCTTGAGTTTTCTTATCTATAAAATCGGAATAATGTAATAACGTCTGCCTCTCAGTGCCGTGAGAACTAAATACCTGTGAAGTGGACAGCACAGTGTCTAGCACATAGTCAGACGGCATCTAGGTGCTAGCTGTTGTCGTGTAAGGTACAAGGTGGCCTTCTAGTGCTCCCCACAGCATGGTACTCACGTACGGTTTGGTCTGTGTGATAAGGCAGAAGTGATGGCATGCTACTTATGAGATTAGGTCACAAAAGATTTCATCTTTCATCCTAGGTCCTGCCTAGGTCTCTCAGATCACTCATCTAGGGTATGAAGCTAGCCACCATGTCACTTATCCCATGGAGAAGGCTATGAGTTACATCAAAACCCCCTAGAGGCCTCCCACAACTGGCAGCAGATTCTATCCCTCACTGCTTGACTGCAATCTCATGAAAGACTGTGAGCCAGAACTCTCCAGCTAAGCAGCTCCAGGACTCCTGCCCCTCAGAAACCATTTGAGTTAATAGGTATTTGTTGTTTTAAAGCCGCTAAGTATTAGAGTAGTTTTTTACACATTAGATAACTAATGCAACCATCAAATTATCTTACTGCTTTATCTAATTATTATCAGTCCTCTCTTTTCTGCTCCATTCTTAGACCCTCTTAGTGGACTGCTGAGTTTAGAGTGAGCATATAAAGTGAGTATGCTTCAGAATTTGAGTAGAGGGCTTAAATAGGCTTTTTTTGATCTTTACTTTTACTAGGCTATGAATGACAACTATTTTCACTAGATGCCTGAGTGATCTTGGATAAGTCATTTCACATCTCTGAACATTCAAATAACTCCAACAGGAAAAATAATATTTTTCATCCCTCCCTATTAGGGTAGTTGTGAAGATGAAATGAGATGAGAGATGGAAAATCCAGTGGTAGAATAAGCAGTGTCAGGGGACTAAGCATGGTGGCACACACCTATAATCTCAGCTACTCTGGAAGCAGTAGGAGGATCACAGTCTGAGGTTAACATGAGCAAAAGCAAAAGACCTTATCTGAGAAACAAACTAAAAGCAAGTAGAACAGGAGGTGTGGCTCAAGTGGTAGCGCTCTTACCTACAAAGTGTGACCCTGACTTTAATACCCAGTACCATAAAAACAAAAAACAAACAACCAAAAAAATAGTGTCAGGACAACTTCATCAAATTCCCTCTAACAATTGTGTTTTCCTTGTTCACAGCTATGTGGACAAATATCTTCAGAATTTTTAGAAAATATATTATTATTAATTTCTACCTTGGTGTGTGGAACTAAAGACTCGGAGGAAGTTACATTTATTACCAACCGTGCTTTTTCATTCAGCCCCCCGATTTGGCAGTTCTCAAAGTAGCAATCATTTTGCCAAAGCCAAGATTTATTTCCCTTAATGAACCAAGCCATCATTCTCTTTCAATCATTACCACTTCCCCCATCACATTAATTCCTCTCACTTTGGGTTTGAGCATGCAGCTCCTTCTTGCCAACAAACAGACCAGTATGAAATGTTTTCACCATTTGAGCAACTTCCTCTTTGAGCATATAACTACCTGTAATTTGAAATGGACACTTTTCCTTAATTCCCTGGTTTCCACATTCTCAGACCGGCTGCACGACACTAATTGTATTAAAGTATTCTTTTTAGGTAGTGACTGAAAAACTTACTTGTAGTTACATAGTGAAAAATTATGCAGCCATATAAAGAAATGAGAAATTTTTCTATGTACTGCTATTAATTTCAGAATTTTCAGGATCTACTGTTTAAAAAAACAAAGGGCAGAGAGATGTATACAGTGTGCTTTTATCCGAGAAAGAGGAATAGAAATGTGAATTTATGTCTCTAGTTTAAGACAATCCTGGAAAGATAAGTTAAAAATAATTTTTAAAAAACATGGCTAACTATAAGAGGAAGGAGAGAGTAGGATGAAAAACCCACAGAAGGAATAATTACTTAAGTAAATATAACTCATTTTGTACATTTGTCTTTGGAAACTTTAGCTGTTTTACAAATTATTAAAAATTAATCAGACAAAATAGTGCCTGGTGTGGGTGGGTCATGCCTATAAACCTGGCTATTTGAGAGGCTTACATCAGGTGGATCACAGTTCTAAACCAGCCTGGGCAAATAGTTTGCAAGACTCCAGCCCCAAAGTTAACTACAGCAAAATGGACTGGAGGTGTGGCTCTAGCGGTGGAACATCTGCTTTCCAAGTGCGAAGCCCTGAGTTCAAACCCCAGTCCCACCAAAAAAAAAAAAAAGGACAAATTAATAAAGCAGTTACTAAAAATCAGAACACAAAATGAAATGGACAAATGTAGCTACATGTTGAGATGGTAACCTTAGTCACACAAAAAGAATTATTTTAAGTCATTATAAAACAGAAGAATTTAACTATGCATACCTGATAGTATATACCTTAGGAACAACAGCATTTGCAAATAAATTTTTATGTTTATTTAAGAATTATTAATTTAATTTATTTAAATAAATTTTTATGTATTTTCAATAACCATATTGTTAGTAATAGTATTGGTAGTGTGGCAAAATGCTAGGTCTTAGTAAGTTCAGCTTGCTGTAACAAAATACTATAAGCTGGGTGACGTATCAATACCAGAAGTTTATTTCTTACAGTTTAAGGCCAGCCTGAAAAATGTTAGCAAGACCCTATCCCTTCAAACTCCCCAAAAAGTACAAAACAAAGGAGCTGGGAGTGTCTCAAGTGGTTGAGTACTTGCCTAGTATGCACAAGGCCCTGGGTTCAATTCCCAGTACTGCAAAAATAAATAACCACTTCACTTTTCCTATCAATTATGATAGAACATTCCTTTCAACAATTTCTCACAGGTAATTTCTTATTGTGATACATGTCCTGGAACCATTATTTTTTAGACAGAATTATCAGGCTACTATTTATAGTTGTTTTTGACGTAATCGTGCATGGTGTTATAACAAGCACTCAAGGAATGAAAATTACAGCTGCTGTTATTTTTATGATTTCTCTGGATGGTTCTAGGTGAATGTCACTGTGCATTTGTCTGCAAAACACTTCTGATGTTGATGTCCCACTGTTACGCCCCTACTTGGAACAGATGTTTCTCTATGTATGTTTCATTTTGTATATTTACATAAAAGAAATGCAAATAAAGCAACTAGAACTCCATGCTTGCAGTGTAATTACAAGACAGAGAACTTCAATAGCTTCAAAATGCCTGTGAACTGGCAAACATTGGAAAGCTACTGGATCCCACTTTGGAAGCTAAGGTTGAAGGATAGTGGAGAGAAAAGCAGAGTGCGCACAGAGAGTAGAGGGGTGTGGGGATCTGAGGGTTGAGAAGACATAGATAAAATGACCCACAGAAGGATAGCGCAGGACTCCAGGTAGGAAAATGTTAAGAGTATGCCTGTGTTCTAACAGATCAAACAAATCAAACCCAAAGGAAGAGGATTAAGATTTCATGAGCTAGCCTTCTGCTCTGTAAAGATGGAGTAGGGGACTTTTCCCTGTTCATCCCAATAAGTACAGTAAAAGTCTTTGCCAGCGTATATAAACAAGCATGGAACACCTGGAAAGTGGAGAGAGGAAGTGGGGCTGACCAGGGAACTGGGGACTCAAACAGTGACATGGTGGTTAGTTCCTACATTTGCCCTTTGCCTCATCTATCCCAGGGTTACACCTAACGAAACTGCCAACCTGGAAAAAAATAGACACAAAAGAAAAATGTCCCAAGCAAAGGCAACAGCCTAACAACACCAAAGAACCTTGCATGCAACATTCTACTCCAGCCAAACATGTCCCAAAACATGGTGGCTCCCACCTCCACTTTTGCCTGATCATTGTAAGGAAGTTCTCCCACCTCAACCACCGTGGTAGTATCAGAGAAGGTCAAGACTTTCCTCCCTGCTGGACAGCAGTGACCCCACCTGCACCGTCAGAGGAAACCATGAATGGACTTCCACCTCTCCACAAAGGCCAGAAGAAAACGGCTGAAATGAAAGAATGGTCAACTCAGAGTCCTAGACCCTGGGAAAATAGCCTTCAAGATTTCAGGGGGAAATCGTGATATTCTCAGCTGAAGAAAAAATAAGAGAAATTCATTACCTACAGAGCTACCCTAAAAGAATGGTTTAAAGAAGTTTTCTAAACAGAAAGAAAGTGTCAAAAGAAGTCTTGGAACACCAGCAAGGGGAAAGAAGACAAAAGCTTAAAAAATAGGTAAATATAAGAGATTTTCCTTCTTCCCTTGAGTTTTGAAATTATATGTGACCTGTGAAGAAAAATTTGTAACACTGCCTGGAGATTGGGAGGATCACTATTCAAGACTAGCCCAGGCAAAAAATTTGTGAGACCCCATCTCAATAAACAAACCTGGTATAGTGATCATATTTATAATTTCACCTATGCATGAAGCCCCAGGTAGGAGGATCACATTTTGAGGCTGGCCCCTGGCAAAAAAAAACAAGACCCTATCTGAAAAATAACCTAAAACAAAAAGGCCTTGAGATGTGGCTCAAATGATAGAGCACTTCCTAGTAAGTGCAAGGTCCTGATTTCAAACCTCAGTACTGCCAAAAAAAAAAAGAAGAAGAAGAAATATTTAAGACAATTATATCATAAATGGGGAAGGACTAAGGAACATAAAGAGACAAGTTTTCTATTCTTCACTTGAACTAGTAAAAAGTGACACCTGTAGATCGAGATTATAGATGTTTACAGCCAATTCTCATCATTCACATTAAATTTGTGAATACAGAGCACGGTTTCTGCTGCAGTAAATTGTATAGTATTCTATACCTTGCTGGATTTGAGTTGCTGAAAATTTTAGGATTTCTGCTTGTGATAAACATTGGCCTATAATTATCATTTCTTTTTTCATATTTTGGTAAAATCTTTTACTGGCCTTATAAAACAAGTTGCTAAGTGAATTGTGTTTTGCTTTTCTCAGGAAGTTTGTGCTGGATTTCTTCCTTAAATACTAAGAAAAATTCACCAATATTGTTATTTGAACTGGCATTTTTTTTCCTGTGAAAAGGTTTTAAATAATGTTTTTGTATTACCTCAATAAATAATAGGACTCTTCACATTTCAGATTTTTCTAGTGTTGGTTTTGGTAAATTATGCTTTTAAATTAATTTGTCTGCTTCCTAGAAATTTTCAGTTATTGGTGTAAAATTCTTTGTAATATCTTATTATCATTTTGGAATCTATGGCATACGTAGTGACTATCTTCTTTTTTTCATGAAATTGGTAAATAGTTTTCTCTTATTTAATCAGCCTTGCTATTGGATGTATCAATTCTTTTTCTATCATCTTGGTTATTTTTCTTCTTTTCCAACATATATGTGTATGTGTATACTGCATATGTATGTACACTTAAGTACATAGTTCCCTCTAAGCACTTTAGCAGTATCCTATAATTTTAATGCAAATTTATTTTAAATGTATTTGTAGTTGGTAATGTTAACAGATCTTAAGTATACAATTTTGATGAATTTTAACAAATGTCACAAGTCATCAAAATTCCTATAAAGACATACAGTAAGCCAAGGGTACTGGCACATGCCTATAATCCTAGCACTCAGAAGGCTGAGACAGGAGGTTTGCAAGTTTGAGGCCAGCCTGGGCTACATAGCAAGGTCCTGTCTCAAAAAAAAGACAGAATATTGCAGTCACCTTAGAAGTTCCCCAACCTTCCTTTACAGTTATCACCCACTTCCAACCAAAGGCAACCATAGTTCTGAGTATTACTCAATTTTGTAAATATGTTACAGTTTACTTAAGTATTCTACTTTTGATGGACATTTAAATTGTTATCAATGTCTAGTTGCTCAGAGCAAAGCTTTAGTGAGTATGCTCAAGACGTTTTAAGGACATATGTCTTCATTTCTTTTAGTATTACCTTGAAGTAGAATTGCTAGATGATAGGAGATATAGATAGATAGATGGATAGATAGATGGATAGATAGATAGATAGATGATAGATAGATAGATAGATAGATAGATAGATAGATAGATAGATAGATGATGGTTAATTTTACGTGTCAATTTCCCTAGATCATAAGGTGGCCAGATATTTGTCTAAACATTAATTCTAGGTATGTCTATAAGGGTGCTTCCACGTTAGACTAATCTTTGACCCAAGACATTGAGTATTGCTCTTCTCAATGTGAGTGGGCATCATTCAACCCCAAACGGAATGAAAGGGTAGTGGGAGGGTGAATTCTCTCTTCTCTCTCCCCTCTTGAGCGAGGACATCCATCTTCTCCTACTCTGATACACTGGAGCACCTGGCTTTCAAGTCTTTGGACTCCTGAATTTACATCAGCCCAATGCTTCCCCACTCCCACCCGCTACCATTTTCAGGCCTTCAGTCTTGAATCAAATTACACCACCAGCTTTGGTGGCTCTCCAGTTTGCAAATGGCACATTCTGGGACTCCAAAATCATATGAGCCAATTCCTATAATAAGTCTCCTCTTATATATCTATATCTATATCTGTATCTATATCTATGTATATATATATATATCCTGTTGGTTTTGTTTCTCTGAAAACCTCTAGCATACAGTATATCTAGATCATAAGAAACTGACAAGGAATTTTGAAATGTGATCAACACAATTTTCCACAACCAGCAAGGTCTGTGAGACCCAACTGCATTCAGTGTTCTTAATTGTACCCATTTTGATTGCCCAGTAGTCAGTCAGTACGCTTTAGCTCAATGGTCATGTTGTAGAACATCTTTACTAGTAAAGACACTTCTGTGAAGTGGCTAAACATTAAGTCCATTCTTATTAGGTTGCTTACTTATATTATTGGTTTGGAAGAATCCTTTGTATGTTCAGGATGGGAGCCATTTGGCAGTTATGCAGTAGTAGTAGTACTTTGAGAAAGGATCTTGCTATATAGCCCAGGTTACCTCAAACTTGTTATCTTCCTGCCTCAGTTGGGATTGCAGGTGTGTGCCACCATGCCATGCCTTGATTTGCTGAAATGCCTCATAAAGAAGAGGACTTGCCTTATACTTGATCTTAAAAGTAGAGCATTTAGTATTTCACCAGTAAGTATTATGTTCACTGTTATTGATTTTCTAGATACCCTTTTTGGGTTTAAGTTTGCTGACATTTTTGTTTTCATTCTCAATTGATACAGAATTTTGTCAAATCTGCTGCCTTTGTTGTGATTATCATGTTTTATCTTTATATATGAAGATTCTGAATTAAGTTGATAGGTGTTTGAAGATTAAATAGAATTTTGATTCTTGAGATAAATCCTTATTGTTCATGATGTAGTATGCCTTTTATATATTGCTGGATTCAAGTTGACACATTTGTGTCTGTGTTCATGAGGAATATTGGTTTGTAATTTTTTTTTGTAATGTTCTTGTCAAGTCAAACATTGGTACATAATTTGCGGGACCCAGTGCAAATGAAATGGGGGGCTCCTTGTTCAAACAGTAAGAAAAAATACTATTAAAAGCACTAAACTTTAATCAATATTTCCCTTAAATACTGTATTACCTATAAAATATAATAATAGCTATGCATAAATAACAGCATTGGAAAAATGATGTAAAATTTTATCTAACACAGTAAAATTTTATTAATGTGATATATTGACTGATTATAAGTTTTTTTGAGACAGGGTCTCACTGTATAGCCCAAGCTGACTTCCAATTCATGATTCTCCTGCATTGTCCTCCATGTGCCACCATGCCTTGCTCTTTTTTGTTTTGTTTTTGTTTCTTTTCGATCACAAGATTTTTTGGTTCACTTTTCTGAAAAATAATTTAAATTGGATTCTCAAAATGAGTACTTTTGGTAACCACATTTTCAATTAGTGTAATGAAAGCAACATATATTCCTAGGCTTTAAGAATATTGGATTAAATGTCTGGTAAATTATTTTGAAATATAAACTGTATCACATCTATAGCTGATGATTCTTGGAGAACATTTTTTTTTTATAAAGATTTAGTCCTTCCTCCAAGTCAGTTTTCTATAAGTATGAATTTAACTTTAAATGTATATTTATACAATGATGTGATTGTAGAATTAAAAAATGGTCCCTAAAATATCAGTGCTCTAATCCCTGGAACCTGTATAAAGACACGTGATAAGATACAAGTCTTGTGATTGCTCTATATTATCATATGACATAATTGACCTTAACATACAAACATTATTCAGAAGAACCTAATAAAATCTCATGATTTTTATTCTTTGAGACAGTGCCTTGTTAAGTTGTCCAGGCTGGCCTGGAACTCACTATGTAGCCCAGGTTGGTCATGAACTCAGTATCCTCCTGCCTTAGCCCCCAAGTGATGGGATTATAGAAGTGTGCCACTAGGCTGAGCTTTGACACAATCACCTTCAAATTTACCTCCAACTAGTTGTAGAAGGGCAAGGCAGAAGGTTTTGAAATATGTGAGGCATTTGACATGAGGGATTCTGCAGCTGGCTGTAACGTTTGAGAAGGTCCCTAAGAAGGCTTTTCCACTATAAAGTTGAGTTTCCACAATTTAGCAGCAAGTCACTAAGACCTACCCTACACTCAAGGGAGTAGAGGAGTGGTGATATCTAAGTTCTAACTCCTGGAAGCATTGTCTTTATACTCCCATTAATTTATTACTCAATCATTTCTTTATACCAGTAGAGACTCAAATGTATTTATTTTATATTTTGAATTATAATATACTTCTACATTATTTAATTTTTCATCTTTGGCCATTGGGAGAGCTTTCAGATTGGCTCCTGTGTCCGTCCTTTGGCATGTCCTAGCTTTTGTTAAGCTCTTCCTTACTTTCTAGTACTACCAATGCTTCAGGCTCATCTTTCATTTTCCCTGAGTTACTTTTTAAAAGTAAATCAATTGCATTCACATTTATTGATATAATTGATAGGTTTAATTTAAACTCTGTCATACTATTCTATATTTATTGTGTGTATCAGTCAGGTTAAACCAGAGAAGTGGAACAGCCTTGGTAGCTTCTCTAAGAGCATTAAAGGGGCCAGTGGCTAGTTGCTGGTGCTCCAGACAAAAGCCTCCCAAATCATTATCACAAGAGCCTCCCAATCCCATGCTCCTCTCAGAGGAATTGCCCAATGAAACACCAAGCAAAATATGGCAGGAAAAATGAGACCCGTTGAAACTATTCCAGGAATGGGGTAAAAGGAGATAAAGAAGAATGATGGAGGGGGTGAATTCAACTATGATATATTGTAAGAACTTTTGTAAATGTCACAATGTGCCCCCAGTACAACAATAATTTTTAAAAATGCAGTAGAAAGTCAAAGTATCCTTGACTTGGAAAGATCTTTGAAGTCATTTGATCTAATTTTCATCTCCAAATTTCTTTTAAATAATTGACTAATTTCATATCATAATGGACAAAATAATTTTAGTCAGAAAAGAAAAGGGGAACAAGTAAGGAGTGTGTGTGTGTGTGTGTGTGTGTGTGTGTGTGTGTGTGTGTGTGTTACAAGAACTGGCTTATGCATTGTGGGGACTAAGCAAGCCTGAAATTCATAGGACAAGAAAGGGTGAGGGGATGAACAACAGCAGGCTCAAATTCTGCAGGTGCAGGCTGTAGCTATTGTTCACAGGCAGAATTTCTCCTGTGTCTTGGAGAGACCTCAACCCTGCCTTGAGGGCTTTCTAATTGATTTAATCAGCCCCACTCAGATCGTCTATGGTAATCTCCCTTACTTGAAATCAATGGATTAGAGGCTTTAATTGCATCTGAAAGTTCTTTTAGCAGCAATACCTAGATTAGTGTTTGAAAGAATAACTGGAGACTGTAGCCCAGCCAAATTGACACATCACAACAGCCATCACGCTCTGCTTATTAGGTTATATTTACTGCATCTATGTGGGCTCCCATCTTGGTACTTAAGCAGGTTTGTAATTTTGTCCTATTGGTTGCTTTTATTCTACTGCTTTTTATGATACCCTATTCCTCTCTTCCCTATTTAGCCTTCTACTATGTGGCTTGTCAGATTTAATCTTTATTTGATAACCATTTACATCTGTGTATTCCCTATGCAACAATAAAATAAAACTGAGGCTGAGTACAGTGGCTCATGCTTGGAATCCAAGCTACTCAGGAGGAGGAGATCAGGAGGATGGTGGTTTGAGATCAGCCTGGAAAAAAGTTAGGGAGACCAAAACCTGGGTGTGGTGACACACACATCCAGCCAACTGTGCAGGAGGTGTAAATAGGAGCATCGTAGTCCAGTCCTGCCCGAGCAAAAATGCAAGACCCTATCCAAAAAATAACCAGAGTAAAAAGTGCTCAGGACTTGACTCAAGTGTTGGAGTGCCTGCCTAGCAAGCTTGAAGCCCTAAGTTAAAACCCCAGTGCCACCAAAAAAAAGAAAAAAAAGACATAATTTAAAAAGAACTTTCCAAAAACAAAAGAAGACCTGGATTGTCATACTGATACAACCCCCCAAGTACCTGGGAAGATTGACTCAGAATGGTTATAGCAAGAAAAGTCCCAAAACCAACAGTTAGACTAGGGCCTCTTGGTAAAGAAGATGAATTTACTTTAAAAGAGTGAAAATCCGGTTAGCGTCATACTTCTCAACAGCAATACAGGAAACAAGCCAACAATGGAGTAGCAATTTCAAGAAACCCAAGGAAACAGAGTACGAGCCAAGAATTTTGCATCCAACCAAGCTGTCTTTCAATGATCAATAACAATTTAGTCTGAATTTCTATGATGAGTTTGTTCTCAATTACTTTCCTGGATTCAGTCAATTCTTAACTCACATTTCTTTGTTTTTATGTACACTTCTGCTATGAGCTTTGATTTTCTAATTTAAAGTACTTTTTACTATTTTGTTATAAATTACAATTTTGTTTTGCCTCTTGCTTGATTTGGGGACTATTTTTCAATTCTGGAATATTTTGATTCTAGCTTTCTGATTTTGCTCCTAGTACCTTCTTATGAATATTGACATCCACGTTCTGTTTATTGTTAAATAAAATATTTCTCTAGATAGCAAAAACACTTGCTTTAGGCTGTACAGGCTAATTAAGGTTCTTAACTCAAGAGTGCCCTTTACTTGGGTGTAACAAAAATGGGTGTTTTTTTCCGGTAGTGATATGGTGTTTATGGTTATAACGTGCTTTCTGATTTTGTCATTCTGTTTTGTTCTTTCTGCAGAATTTAAAACTTTCCTTAATACAGTCTTCTTCCTTACAACTTGCCCCTTCCCCCAAGAAATGGCACCTTTATGAGACTTCTTCCTGCTGTCCCAGGAACATTTTTCTTTAGCATAAATTAATTGTACAAAGTGGTTTCATTGTGATATTTCCACACATATAATGTACTTTGATCAAATTCATCCCCTCAATTATTCTTTTTGCCTCCCTTTCTCCTCCCGCATTTAACAGTTTTTAGTGGGTTTCATTAAGTATGAAAATAACATAATGAGATACAGGAACATTTTACATTTTTTCATTTTGAGGTAATTGTAGATTCATATGCATTTATAGGAAATGATAAAGAAAGATCCTGTGTATCCTTCACCCACTTTTCCCAATGGCAGCATCTTGAACAGCCTTGAAAAATGCCACAGTTAGGATAGTGATATGGAAACAGTCAAGATATATAACATTTCCATCAACATGAAGGTCACTTGTCACCTCTACTTCCCTCCAGCCCCTTCCCCCTTTAACACTTTGCTAATTACTAATCTGTTCATTGTCTTTATAATGCTGTTATGACAGGAATGTTATGTAAAGGCTGGGGGTGGAGCTCAGTGGTAGAGCACTTGCCTAGCATGCATGAGGCCCTGGGTTCAATCTCCAGCACCACATGCAGACATGAGCGCACACACACCACCCCCCACACAAATGATATGTAAATAGGTTCATATAACATGTACCTTTTTGAGACTGGCTTTGCATAATTCTCTGGAGAATCATGCAGGTTGTTGTGTTACATCAGTATTTGCTCTTTTATTATTTTATTTCACATGTAACAGTTCAATCCACTCATTGAAGGACATCTGGGTTGTTTCCAATTTCTTGCTATCACAAATAATACAGTTATGAGTATTTGTGTATGTGTTTCTCTGTGGGCATAAGTTTTTATTTCTTTAGAATAAATGCTCAGCAGTATTGATTGCTCATTGTTGGGCAAGCACATGTTTCATTTTTTTAAATGTCAAGTGTTTATGGATTTGCAAAAATACATTCAGTTGGATGTCATTAAAGCCATATATATATTGTAAAGAAATACAACATTTTTACCTAATAAATTAGTATTTTTCTCACATGGAAGCAGATAATAGCTCTGTTCCATTCTGGACATGGAGGGGATGTGACTATTTCCCAGTGAGGCTATAAATTCCCATGATCAATGGATGAAAGATTCAGGTTCAATGCATTATCAATAACATTGAGTGTTGTCATTTTTAATTTTAGTTGTTCTCTGTATAGTGATATGTCATTATATCTTTAACGTGTATTATCCTAACACCTGATGGCGAATATTTTTTCATGTATGTTTTTTGTAGGTGCTCTTTATTAAGTTGAGGAAATTCCAATTTCTCTGAAAGCTTTTTTAAAATCATGAATGAGCATTGAGGTTTGTCAAATGCTTTTTCTGCATTAATTTATATGATCACTTGATTTTTTTTTCTTTAGCCTATCAATATACTGGATTACATGAATTTTCAAATGTTGAACTAGCTAGTTAGCCCTAGATTATACTCCACTTGGTCATGGCATGTATTTTTAAAATATATTAATGCATTATATTTGATAAAATATTGTTAAAGATGTTTGTGTCTATTTTCATGAGGAATATTTATCAATAGTTTACTTTTTGAACACACTTTGTATGGTTTTATTATCAGAGCAATACTAGCTTCATAAGAAGTGTTCCCTCTTCTTTCATTTTCTGGATAGATTGTATAGAATTATTGCTAGCTTTCCTTTAATCATTTGATAGAATTCTCCAGTGAAATCATCAGAATATGGAAATTTCTTTATTTTTAAGAATAATTTCTTAAAAATTATTCTATTTTTAAGTTAAATATAGGGTTATTCATTATCAATGTCATATTTGGCAATTTAAAGTTATTTATGCTTTCAATTAATTAGTGTGTGCATGTGTGTGTGTGTGTGTGTGTGTGTGTGTGTGTGTGTGTAGAACTGGAGACCAAATCTAGAGCCTCATGCACGCTGAGCAAGTATTCTGCCACTGAGCCATCTCTCCAGACAGGTTTGCTGAGTTGTCCAGACTGGCCTCGAACTTACTGTCCTCCTGCCTCAACCTTCCAAATAACTGGGATTACAAACCTGTACCACCACACTCCTCATGAATTGGTCTGTTTCAGTCTAAGTATTAAATTTTCAACATGGAAGTTGTTCATATTATTTCTTATTGAACTTTTGATGCCTGTACAGTCTAAAGTGATATCCCCTGTTTTTCCTAATACACCATCAACCCTTCTTACTATAGTCATTTTTCTAATAGGGTCTTACATTTATACCCAGCTGGTCTGGACCACCATCCTCCTATTTATTCTCCCCATGTAGGTGGGATGCCCAGGTTTGTATTGGTTGAGATGAGCTCTCACTAACTTTTTGCCCAGGCTGACCTTGGACTGCGATCCTCCTGATCTCTGCCTCCCAAGTAGCTGGGATTCCAGACCTGAGCCACAGCATCCAGCTCATTTATTTATTTTTTAAATATTTTGCAGTACTGGGAATTGAACCCAGAACCTCACACATGCTAGGCAAGTAGTTCTCCACTGATCAACAGCCCCGTTCCCTTGTTTCATTGATTTTACTACAGCTTTTCTGTTTGCGATATTATTGGTTTCTGTTCTTGTCTTTAATATTTCCTTCCTTCTCTTTCCTTTTGGTATATTTTGCTCTTCTTTTTCTGGTTTGTTGAGGTGGGAATTTAGATGATTTATTTGCGATAGTTTCTCTTTCTTAATGTGAGCATTTAGTTAATTAAATTTCACTCTCAGGCCAGTTTTAGCTATGTTCCACAAATATTCATAGAATGTATGTGTTAGTCAGGACATTCAAGAGAGATAGAACCAATAGAATGGATGGATGGACAGATGACTAGATATAGAGAAAGGAGAGCCAGAAATGAGAAAGAATTTATTAGGGATATTGGTTCTTGTGATTATGGCAACTGAGAAGTCCCACAGCAGGCTTTGTGCAAGCCGAAGACCCTGGGATCCACTTGGCAAGGCTCAATCCAAGTCCATAGGCCTCAGAAACCATAGAAGGTGATGGTGTAACTCTCAGACAATGATGAAGGCCAAGAATCCAGAGGCTCACAGATGTATATTCTGGGGTCCAAAAGTCAGAGATCCTGGAGTTCTGATGTTCAAGGGCAGGAGAAGAATACTCCAGCTGCAGGAGGGAGAAAGGAAATTGCTTTCCTTAGCCTTTTTTGTTCCATCTGGATCCCAGTTGATTGGATGGTGCCTACCAACATTGAGGATGGATCTTCCTTACTTAGTTCGCTGACTCACACACCAGTATCATCTGGAAATACCCTCACAAAAGCACCCAGAAATGATGCTTTCTCAGTTTTTTAAGTACTTCTTAATCTATTCAAGTCCAGACATAAAATCAACCATCACAATGTATTTTCATTTTTATTTGGCTCAATGTATTTTTTTTTGTATTTTGTACTTGGTAAAAATTTTACTTACAACTTCCTTTTCAGCCCATGAATTAATGAAGTGTGTTATTTACTTTCCAATTATTTAGAGAGTTTCTTGTTATCTTTCTATTACTAACTTTAAAACAGAGTCTGTGTGATTTCAACATAAATTTTGTTGATGGTTATCTTATGGGACAGAATATTGTCAATCTTTATACATTCTGTGGACATTTGAAAAAGAATGTGTATTATTTGTACTCAGCTTTTTGATGGAATATCCTATAAATGTCAATTGGATCCTATTGGCTGATGGTGCTGTTGAATTATTATACAACGCTGTGGATTTTTTTGTCTAGCTATTCCACAGTTATTGTGACAGAAGTGTTGAAATATCCTACTATAATTGTAGACTTGTCTGCTTCTCTGCTATTTTTGTTTCATGTATTTTGTGGCTCTGTTGTTTGATGCATGCACATTTAAGATTGCTTTTTCTTATTGATGTAATGTCCCTGGTTTTTCTCTGAAGTCCACCTTATCTAATATATGAAAACTTTGAGATGCCCAAAGTACGTGTTCCCAATTGAAATTGAGCAACATAACCTTCCACTCTATCATTTCAGCTCTCAGAGAGGATCACAGAATGGAAACAGTAGGGGACAATGCAGTATAGAACAAACACCTCTGGCTCTGAAGTTAATTATGTGAGGTTTGAATTGCAAATCTAGCACCTGTTAGAAGGGAAGCCTCAGGTAAGCCATTTAACACTTCTGAACCTTATTTTCTCTTTTGTAAATAAATAAAACAGGTTGTAACAAGGTGAACTATTTTTAGGATTTATGATTATAATGTACTTCAGATTTGTGCTAGGAGCAATAAATATGTACTTGTTTGCAGTACAATCAATTGAACAGTATCAAAATTAAAGTATTTTCTCTTTGAAAGGCACCAACAAGAAAATTAAATGGCAAACCATGGATGAAGAGAAAGTATGTATAACACAAATACCTGACAAAGGAATTTTATCCAAAATGCATAAAGACCTCTTGTAACAATAGCATAAGCAAAATATTTTAACGGATATTTCACAGGAGATAATTTGAGGGGCAAATAAGCATACAGAAAAATGTTCACCATTCACCAAAATTTAAAGGCTGATAGTAAGAGGTGGTGGGGAGAATAAGGAGATTCTGGGAAGCTCATTAATAGTACAGCCACTTTGGAAAAGAGTTTAAGAAAATTTTACAATGTTTACTCCAATGTATTTACCTAAGAGAAATGATAGCATGTGTACCACGAAGATTTGTAAGTACATGTGAAAGGTACCTTTAATCACAACAGCAAAAATTAGGAATAACCCAAATGCCTATGACAGGTGAATGAATGAACAATGTACCTTGTGTGCATGCAATTAAATGTTACTCAGGAATTAAAAGGAACATATTATTCAAATATGTGAAAAAGGGCCAATCTCAAAATCATTTGCTGAGTGAAAGAAGCAAGAAAAAAAGAAGTACATAATACTCCATATTTGTATTCACATATAATTCTAGGAAAAGCAACTGTGAAAAAAGCACATCAGTTAGTGTCTGGAGTTACAAGTGAAGAAAGTGACTGTATAGTAGTGTAAAGGAATTTGGAATGTGAGTGATCGAAATGACCTACATTTTAATTGTGGTGGTTATGTAGGTAAATGCGCTTGTCAAAAATCATCAACTGTACATTTTAAACAAGTACATTCTATGTAACTTATCATTAAATAAACTTGATTTTTAAATTACGAGCAAAATGCTTGAACACACATTTCTCAGAAAAGAATAACCAAATGGCCAATAGGGCATATAAAAAGGTACTCAACATCCACACTTACCAGGTAAATATAAATTAAGCTCAAAAATTTGTTATAATCACATGACCAGAAGAATGACCGAAATTAAAACATTGATAATAGCAAGTGCCCACGTGGAAGTGGAGCAATGGGAATGTTTGCATATAGCTGGTGTGAGTGAAAATTATTTCAATCACTTTAGAAAAACACTGACAGGAAAGCACTGAAATAATCCACATGCCAATCCTAGGATGCAGCAATGCCACTGCTAGGTGTATTTTCCAAGAGAAGTGAGTATGTATATAAATCATGATGTACAAGAATGTTTTCAGTTGTTTTACTCATAATCTCAATTTGAAAATAAACAAACACTCCGTTAACAGATTAACAATAGATGGGATAAATGTTAAATTCATAGAATTAAACCAGATTATTAATTGTACAGATAACAATATGGACTGAAAGAAGCTCATTTCATGAGCATTAGTTTTAAAATATACAAAATTTTAATTTGTGATGATAGAAGTCAGAACAGTAGTTTTCTATAGGGATAACTATAGGGAAAGAATACAATAAGCCTGATAAATACTGGAAACATTCTATATTTCAGTCTGGTGGTGGTTATAAGATGTTTACATGTATAAAATTCACTAAGCTATACATTTAAGATTTGTGCATATTTTATTATATGCACATTATACTTCAATAACACATTTAGAAATGCAAATGTAATAAACAATTTAGTAAAAAGACAAATACTTTCAAATTAGACTTTTAAAAAAATAACAATTTAAAAGAGACAATTTGCATAACATGTAGAAGAAAGTCAAAAGCAAAAGGTTAGAAAAAGATTTATGCCATGCAAGCACTAAGTGAAAGAAAGCTGATCTAGATATATGATTACAATTCAAAGCACACTTAAGAAAAGACTATTTCATAGTGGCTAAGGAGTCAATTCAACAACAAAGTTCAAAGGAAGATATAAAAAATCTTTACTTTGTATGGACCTGCACATTCTACAGGGAGATATAAAAATCATAATTTTTTGTGCATATGAGTTCACATCTTCAAAATGTATAACACAGAAGTTGATGTAACTTAAAGCAGAGATAGACGGTTCTGCAAAGGTAGTGGGATACTTCAATGCATTTCTCAAAGTAACACAAAAAATGCAGATAGAAATCAATAAATTCACAGGGATATAAACAACACAACAGATGAAGTTGGCCTAACTGACATATATATAGAATACCGTTTACAAAAATTGTGAAAACATCCTATATTAAGTGCTCACAGAACAATTTCCAAAACAGACCATATGTTCAGTAATGAGACAAGTTTCAAAATTTTAAAATATGAAATAATACTAGAGAGGTACCAAATGGGAATAAAATAGAAATCAATAGCAAACAAATAACCAATATCTTCAAATGTTTGGAAATGAAGCAACAGCTTATAAATAACCCCTGGGCCCAAAGTTTACAGTAGAAATCTGAAAACATGTTGAACTGCATGAGCTATTTTGCTACAAACTATGAAAATGTGGAATTCATCTTAATCAGTTATCAAGAAGGTTATAGTTTTAAATGCATGTATTAAATGAAAAATGTTGAACGTCAATGATCTAATCTTTCTGTTCAAATGCTAGTAAAACAAGTCAATCTAAAGGAAGTAGGAGAAAGGAAATGGTAACAAAAACAGAGAGCATTGCAATAGGAAAAAATTAAAAGTCATAGTTTAGCTGTAACAGGCTCCAGGGGCTCGTGCCTCTAATTCTAGGTACTTGGGAGGCTGAGATCAGGAGGATCCAGGTTCAAGGCCAGTCTGGGCAAATAATTCATGAGACCCCATCTCCAAAATAACCAGAACAAAAATGGACTGGAGGTGTGGTTCAAGTGGTAGCACACCTGATTTGCAAGTGGGAAGCCCTGAGTTCAAACCCCAGTCCCACCAAAAAAAGAAACAAATCACTAATAATAGAAATAAAATGAGGATATGTCTATAGGTTTTGCAGACATTAAAACTGTTCAGAAAATTATGAAAAACCATTTTAATAAATATTATAGTTTAAATAAAAGAGAAAAAGTGATCCTGTTATTAAAATTCCTCCCACACTCGATGTACGCAACAGCAGATGAATGGTTAAAGAAAATATGGTATGTATATATTTATATATAAAAAATGAAATATTGCTCAGCCATAAAGAAAAATGAAATTATGTCATTTGCAGCAAAATGGATGGAACTGGAGAACATCATGCTCAGAGAGACAAATATCACGTTCTCGCTCATTTGCAGAGCCTAGACCTAAAATGATGATAATGGTAATGATGATAATAATGAAATGAGAGCATATTTGGGGTCTGACTGAGGGAGATCAGCGGGAGGAAGAAGGGGGAAAGGATACTGAGGGGCGAAGAGGATTGGAAGTACACTAATTCGTATGATGACTGCATAATGAAACTCACCAAACACTGTTAGAAAAGCAGGGGAGGGAGAGGGGAGAATGGAAATATAACAGAGGGGTGAACTTGTTCAAAGTGCACTGTACACATGTATGGAATGACCACAGTGAAATCCTATCATGTTATTAATGTATAATAATTCAAAAATACAATGAAAAATTTTTTTCAATTAAGATTTTAGCCATATATGGTGGTGAATACCTGTAAGCTCAGCACTTCAGAGGCTGAAGCAGGAACATTGCAAGTGCAAGGCCAGTGTGGGCTACAAAGCGAGTTCTAGGCCAGCCTAGGCTACACGGTGAAACCCTGTCTCAAAAAACAACAACAACAAAAAAGATTTTTATCATTTAGGAAAGTACCACCTTCTCAAAATGTATTTAAATAATAATACCCCAATTACTGGGAAACTTTGTGTGATGCCCAAAGAAATTTATCACAGAATTATTCATGATCTTAAAAAGTGCAAAACAACCATAATGCCCACTAAAATAGAAGGGGTAACTAGTGCAATGTCTCTCCAAAAGAATGTAGCTCCAGTGACTGTGATGATAAGGTAAAAGCAAGGGAGGATACTTCAATGAAAAAAAAAATCAAAGTTTAAATTCTTAACTGTATAGCAATATTAGAAGAAAACTAGCAGACACTGAGAGGTATGTCACTTCTGTGTTCAGTGGTGAGGGAACTTTTTATTTATTTACCTTTCCTTTCAAACTTCTCTGTTACATGCCTATTTCCCCATTTGTAATGAAATGTATGTAAAAGTCAAAGGAAAAATAAAAAATAAAGAAATAAAATCTTTCTCACAAAGACAATTCCAGGCCTAGATTGTTTCATAGATACATTTTATCACATTTGAAAATATATTCTTTAAAAAATAGAGGGGGAAGTAATTCACTTTGTGAAGCTGGCGTTATCCTGATACCAAACCCACGTAATATACTATAAGAAAGCCAGGCATGTGGTGCATGTCTGTAATTCCAGCACTCAGGAGGCTAAAGCAGGAGGATCACAAGTTCAAGGTCAGCTTAGGCTACATACCAAGACCCTGTCTAAAAAATATGTAAGTAAAGAAAATAATACACCATTACCCCTTATGAACATACATTTAAAAATCCTTGACAAAATATTTGCAAATTCAATTTCATAATGTATCCCCTTATACAACTATTATATGCTAATAACATGTTTGAAATTTTTTAAAATCAAATCTAGCAATATGTAAGAAGTATAGCATATTATGACAAAGTAGAATTTACCCTGTGAATTCCAGATTTGGTTTAGGATTTGAAAGCCAATGTAATTTTCCATATTAATGCTATAAAGGATATTATCTTTATGAAAATCTCAACATTTGCAGAAAGCACATTTGCTAAAATTTAGCACCTCTATATCAGCAGCTGGTAGGGAGGATGTTGGAATCTTTGATCACAAGGAATTGATTAATGTTTGAAGAGACAAATATGCTTAACTTAATTCAAACATTGCAAAATGTGTACATGTATCAAATGTTACATAGTATCCCATTAATATATACACTTCATGATTTTATACATTAGCTAGAAAAATAAATTTCTTTAAAAAGAAATTGAGAGTGACATCTGCATGTACTCTGATGCATATTCAGAACATACAACCAACTCCTACATATCAATAAGAAAAATATCAACAAAAAAGTGTTTTCAATAATGCACACAAAAATGGGCATACAAAAATATGCCCTCAGCATCATTATTTATTAGAAAAATGTAAAGCTATCAATCAACATGGCTAAAATTTAAAGTACTTACAATATCAAGCATCACTATGGGTGTGAACCAACTTAAACACTCATGCCTTGCAGGCAGGAATGTAAATTTGGTATAACCACTTTAGAATGTATGTTGCTTATACAGATGTGTACCCATGTAAAAATATGTCATGCTGTACATATGAGATTTGTACACTTGGAAACATTTAAGTTATATCTCAATAAACAAGAAAAATGAGAAAATCTGTGAAATGACAGAAGAAATTTTAATACAAAATGTATTTTTAATCATTTGAAATAATTGGCACTCATTTTGCAGGTGCAATAACAACACTGTAGTCATGTTTTGGTAAAAAGTTCCTATTTTTGGAAAGCCACCCTGAACATTTTGTGGAAAAAAATGAAATGATGTATGAAGTTTAGTTAAAACTATCTAGTTTGGTGGGAAGAAGTAGATGGGAGGACAGATGTTTGTTTTGTTTTGTTTGAGACAGGGTCTCACTATTTAGACCAGCTGGCCTATAGCTTGCTGTGTAGTCCTGGCTGGTCTTAACCTCATGATCTTCCTGTCTCTGCTTTCTGAGTCCCACGTCTGGCTGGGAGAACAAATGAAACAAGATTGACTCTATGCTAATAGTAGTTGGAATTTGATGATGGATAAAAGAAATTTCATTATTATACTATTGTCTCTACTTTTTATTTGATTGAAATTTTCCATAACAAAAACACTAAAAACATCTTCCTTTATTTGAAAAGAGCACGAGTTTTGTCATAAAGAGTTCCCTTACTGATAAGCTGTGTGAGTATAGAAAAGTTGCCTAACCTCTCTGATCTTTAGTTATCCTCATTCTTAAATGGGAATAGTTATAGAACTTTCCTCACAGAAGCTCGGAGATTTGACAATGTTCTGCCATTAAACACTGAGCATAGTACCTAGCAAGCACACAGTAGGTATTCAGTGCTTGCAGATTCCCTTTGCTTCTCTTTTTTTAAAAACAGAGTATTCCCTAATTCCTCCGTCAGCACAGATGACATTTGCTGCTTGTCTTTTGTTCCCTGTGGGACAGTGTTTTGGAAGAGACGCGCCAGTGCATCCCCCTCACCTAAGGACCAGGAGTGTGTGAAGTGGGGAGGAATAAGTAACACTGCACACCAGGACTTGTGGGGGTGGATTCCTTTATGTCCCACAAAGCCCTGGGTAGAGTAGGTGCATAATGTGTGCTCCCTGGCAGGGGGTGTGGGTGTGTAAACTCTGGATCAGCCTTTGTCTGGTTTTCCATATTTAGAGGTGGAGCTGGCCGAAGTGGTGGTATGTATGACACTGGCACCAGAGCCTTCCCGAGTCAGTCTCAAAGTACTTAAGGTCCTTCTTGGTATCTGTGATTTCACATCTTATCATCACTGATATGATGAGCAGTGGCTGCAATTTATGATATCATGATTAAAAGCTTGAATGCTGTCTCTGCTGAGTTGCTCTGTATATTAATCTTTCCAAGCCTCACTTTACATTTCTGAAAAATGGGGAGGTTGCAAAGGAAAGATGTCAGGATTAAGTGAAAAAAATGCATGGATCGTTCTTAGCACTGAGCTAGTATGCAGTAAGTCACAAATAATCCTGTTCGATGCTGTTACAGTTGGGTGTATCGGCCAGGGACTTTTAACATGTCACCTCTAGCCTTCTATGCTCCTTGGTTCTCTTTCCATACTCACCGGGCTTGCCAGGCTACCAGATGTCCTAAGGCCTAGTGCACTAGGCCCCCTCAGGGCCTGCCCACTACAGCATCTTCCTCTGGTTCAGCCTCACTTCCCCTCCAAATTTAACTGCCCAATTTCCTATATCCTAGCGCATTACTTCTTCTTGTCCACCAGGTGGCACCAGAGAATGCGACATGCCTATAGTCTTGGTGTGAAATTTCTCCGAGGCATCTGAACTCTGAGCCCGGCTTCCTGGAGGACCAAACCAGACTTTCTTATGCAAGGAGAGTTTGGGGCTTTGGTTTACAGCCATCTTAGCTGTAAGTCAGGTTGCAGCCGTGCCTCTGCTTTTCATTCGTGTGCTCTATCTTCTTTCACCCTTCCTTTCCAGCACTTGGGTCTAGAGGCCTTTCTTTTAAGAGGTAGTATCCACCCCTTCTCCCCGCCCCCACACACACGTGCACATACACACAAGCTCACAGGTTTTCAAAAGGCTTTAAATCCTCATAATCCCTTTTCCTGAGAGACAGCTACTCTACTGCACTTCTAACCCTCTCTCTCTTTTTCCCCAAAGCCACTCACTGCTCACTTGCTGGAAGATGTCCCCTTGAGGACGTGTCTATGATGCTGGGAGATTAGTTACCTTTGGCTAACTAGATTTGCAAGGTGCTTCAACTTTGGAATCCTCAAAATTCTAGAAGTTGAGCATTTTCTCTTATACAGGAGAACATTATTGAAATAAAATATTACCCATATACAAGAGACAATGATTAGTGAGGTTCCAGGTAGAGTAACAGAGCTCTGAAAAAAAGGAGTGGAAAGAGGTTGCTTAATATGCCTCAGTTTCCACAACTTAAAATGGGGATAATAATAATTCTTTTCACAAGTGGAAAGAGGTTGCTTAATATGCCTCAGTTTCCACAACTTAAGATGGGGATAATAATAATTCTTATCACATAAGGTTATTATAAAGAATTTCAAAGTTACTCGTTATAAAGCACTTGTAACAGCACCTGGCATGTAGCAAGAGCTATCTTTAATTTATATAATTGTAGTGCTACAAGTATTTTTTTAGTAGCAGTCTTTCTCGTTACACTGGGGCCCTCCACACAGGATGTTTTAGAAAGTTAATCCTTTCCTGGTTCTCATTCACTTCAGTCTCCAGGTTTGTGCTTACTGAATCCCTTGTGGCACACCACAGGATCTCCAAGGTGTTCTTCTTGATAAACTCCCACTTCCAGTTAAAGTCCATGAGCACCCAGGGGGCTAGTGATACGAACAAGTGGAGGAATGTCTTGAAGAGGCAACATGTGGCTCCTGGGAGGCCAGCCTGCTGACTCAAGAAAGGCAGGCGTCAGAGTGAACAACTTTTAGCACCAATGAGAGAGCTAAGGCCTTCTTTCCTATCCTAGCAGCAACCCCTCTCCCCTGCCTTTCATCCCAATAGTTTGAGCCATTGTACCTGCAGCAGCTTCCCAGGTTGGCTTCAGTGGTTATCACCTCAGTCCACTATGCCATGTCATCATGCGCTGCTTTCTGTGACTTCATGTTTATTTCTTTTAAGGAGTATGGAAAATGTAGAACATTTAAAGCTTAAAAGGTAAACCATCATTTTATAGAAAACAAATCCTCAACTCAGAGAGGGGAGGAGACTCACTGGCAGTCACAAAGCTGTCATGTTTGTTTCCTTCAAAGACTCTAGGCTCCTTGAGGACAGGGATCATGATTTCTATTTGATGACCATTTCTCTCTACATAGCATCTTATGTGGTAGAAGGCCAAGGAGCAGCACCTTATCTTGGGTTTTTCTGGAATATAGCACCCATTGTCTCTCCAATCCCAAATACCAGCTATAGGACAGATTGTGAACATAACTGTGGAAAACAGGCTGCCCTACAGGTCTGAAGTAAGCCAAACACTTCCTAACCTACCTTAATCCTCACTCCTGCTGTCTGCAAGCCCTTGTACCATTTACCTTTCCTGGGTCTTTAAATCCTTCTCAAGGAGTATGGTTATAGGCTGCAACCCAAATCCCTGGTCCTCGTAGGCCCCAGGAGTTAGGCCTGCCTACCTGGTCTCTATTTAGTAGCATGCACTAGGGCATGCGCCCTGCACCATTCTGAATTTAGAGTGGGGGCAACACCACAGTTGTCATTATCCTTATGGTCTATGCGAGTAGTGCCCTCTGCTGCCCAGATCTGGTAATGCTATGTGACTAGTGTCCCCTGCACCTCTCCATTCCTGTCTCTGTGCCTGCCCACATGCTATGTGCTTCACCTGGAATGTTCTATTTCTTTCCTCTCCACCTAGTCAAAGCCCTGTCCAACTTCTAACTGCTCCATGAAGCTTTCTCTAATCTCTCTAGTCCAAGTTGATCTCTGCCTTCTTTGAGCACCTGAGATGTACAAAAGGCTATCTTTTTATCACTGTAAAATTATATAAACTTGTACTACAATTTTATTGCAATCAGTTCTTGCTCACAACAAAGCCCTCCAGACAGGGTGCTTTAAGAGCACCCTGGTGCTCTGGTTCTCAGTCCCTTCAGTCTCCAGTTTCCTATGTACTACTCACCCCTAAGGTCAGCACCCCACAACTTAACATGTTTAAGAGATCTTTAGTTCCTTCAGGTATTTTGTCATCTCTCCTTAACTGTAAGTATTAGAAGGCAGAGACCATGTTGTAAACTTTTCCTAACATGGTGATTAATAAAATAAATAATGTTACAGAAACAACAATATGTACTAGTCATTGATCTCTGGTGATAATGGATCAGGCCCATGAAATGAAGACATGCTTTAAATAAATGCATGTCATTTAATCCTCACAGGAACCTCTGAAACAAGTACCGTAATTATTCCTTTTTTCACAAATGAGTAAACAGAAGTTAACTCTAGGCTTGAGCCTAGAACTGAACCAGTCAGTAGCAGCCTGGCTCCAGAGCCCACTCCAAACCACGACTCCATTGTTTCTCAAAATGTGATCTGCACAAACCACCTGCATTAGAATTACCCTAGGTGTAAACAACAATCTGCCATGTCCCACACCAGCTGAACCAAATCAGAATCTCTGAGGATGAGGCTCAAGGATGTTTGAGATTTTGTCCAGGTATATGAGAGTAGAATACAGTCTGAGAACCAGTGCACTATACTGAACGTGTTGACACAGAATCGTGCACATAAGTGCATTCCCATGCATACACATCAATAAAAGTGCACACATGAAGACCTGATATTTTACATCACAGTGGTCTCTAGGGACCACTGAAAGAACATTTCCATAGTGTCTGCTTTTCCAGTCAAATCATCACATCAAGAAATCCACATAATGAATTCCACATCCATGCCTCCATAGGAAAAATGGACATGAAAATGTATTGACCTCAATGGATCCTGGTAGGGGAAGGTGGCTGACTGCCCAGACTTACAGCCCTGCCTCCTCCCTCTACTGTCTCTGAGTCTGTCCATTAAATTATGCCATAAGCCAATTTCAAAAGAAGAGGAAGATGCAAAGGAGGCACAGATATAAAAGATCCTTGCTTGACTTGTTCTTAGTTGTATGGATTTGAAGAAGTTATTTAATCTCTCTTACTGCAGTTTTCTATCTGAAAATCGAGGCGATAATAATAATAGTACTTATTTCATAAGATTGTTATGAAGATTAAATGAGCCAATACACTGAAAGAGCTTGGATTCTAAACCCTGGAACAAGAACTTGGCAAATTGTACTAAATGTTATTATAATAGTAGCAGTCATGGTAAAAGGAATTTTCAGGTTTTGAGCTTAGCATCCAGACCCTGTTTCCAGATGGGTTACAGATGCATCCTCAGGTGGAGGACCTTAGTGAGTTTTCCAGTATGATATGGGAGAATATAATTTTGGATCTGAACCTAAAATGGAAGAATAAAATGAATATAGTATCTTAGCACTTCCTCCCCATCGTACTTATTTAACTCATTTTCATTTAACTCATTTTCATTTATTTTATCATATGCAGCTTTACTGCAAAAGAATTCAGTGTTCCCATTCCCTGGTGTTGGCAAATATGACCAGGCATGGGATAAAATGAGGAAGGTGCCATCAGAATGGGACAGCATAAAGGAGAGGATCTATAAGTTTAAGATGCCTCATACAATACCTAAGGGTATTGTATGAGGTGCTTTCTGAAATTGAGAATTTGAGAAATTTTAAAAGGTAATATGGTGTATATATGGTATATTATATAATATACCTGGTGCTACACATTGCTATTTCTATAACAAAATGAATAGCCATATTCTTAGTTAAATAAAGACTATAAATAGCTTCATATTAGTTCAGATAAATTTTATTGCTTAATGAGTTTTGGTAGCAAGTTTGTGAAAACTTTTGGGTTTTAGAGATTATTGGATTTATACTTCATGGCCCATGGTTTGGTAGCTCAAAGATGAGAACAAAGGAAAATAGTTAGGCCCACTAATGAGACCATGCTAAAGCCTCATGGTTGTGGGTTAGAAGCCAATATTTCACTTCTCTTCAGCCAGAGATTATTACGGACTCTCTAGCCTAATTTTCCAAAAGTACATATCATTTTGAACGTAGAGTTATGAAAGTTTACCTAGTATAAATGCAGACAACATGACACTGAGATAGCAGCACTACACTGCACATATTACAGTCAAGTGTTGGCCATGAATAAGATCGTGAAGTAAAGGACTGGAACAAAGCATGTTTTAGTGCTGTCCCCACAAGTTCAGTAAGAGCTTCTGATAGTAGAAAAATAATCTTCATTAGCCACAGCATAAAAACTCCCTGGGAGAAAATGTGGGTGCCTGATATAGATAAATCAGGCCAGGAACAGACTGTATAAATGGAAAATTGGCTGCATGTTTCCTTGGAAATTCTATTGGCAAGACTAGTCTTTGGCATAGGCAAAAGTATGGAGGTATACCTCAGTGATCATCTACTTTTTTCTGCCCCATACTCTCTGTGCACATGACACCACAATCAGTAACTCTCACTTTACACCCAATGGTTCTCATGGAGAGGGTAGCCTACCAACTACACACCCCCATGGGGATTATGGTAATCCTCTTCTTCACAGTCTTTCAATCAGTCTTTGGTAGGATCAAATCACTCTGATGAATGGCACAATGGAAACCTAATACAGATCTACCCCTAAAACCATCCCTGTACCAGCCAGCCTGCACCGAAGTCTAAAAATATCTATCAAAAATCATTCGTGGAGGCTGAAGTAGTCTGAGGCAGAGAGTTGGATACATATAAATTCTAATCTCAGCTCTGCTACTTACCAGCTTTGTAACACTGATAAAACAATTGCCCTGAATATGTATTCTTAATTGTAAAAAAGAGATAATAATAATGACACGAGACACAATTCAGAGTGTGAGAATTAAAGGACAACTGGTAAAGTCAAGGGATGAGGATGAGGAAGGATGAGATGTAAATCTCACATACATAATGCAGGCCAAGTGGTGTCATGCAAAGAACCTAAGAACTTGGAGTCAGATAAAACTCCATTTGAAGCTTGACTCAGCATTTACTAGATACATAATCCCTTCAAGTCTCTTAATTAGCTTAACTTGTTTCCTCACCTGTATAATAGAGATAATAACACTTGTATAAGTGTCATGAACCTTCGATGAGAGAATGTAAGTGAAAACACAATCCAGGTTTGTGGTACATGCCTGCAATCCTAGCACTCGGGAGGATGAGGCAGGAGGACTGCGAGTTCAAAATGAACCTGGGATACATAGTGAGACCCTAACTCAAGAAAAACGATGGAAGGAAAGAAATAAAACAAAACAAAACAAAACCCATGCATACGTTCCAGATACTTATTGAGCATATAGTGAGCGTAATACAGTGGAGATCATTGTAGCACGGAGGAAGGTGGGGGACAGCTTAGAAAGGATGCTCAGGAAAGCCCATTACTGGCACAAAGAACAGGAAAAAAGGCCTTAATAAATGGAACTTTCCATTCATTGAAAATTTTTCCAACTTAAACGACTCCCACCCAGATAACTTGTAAAACGTTCTCTCCTTCAGGAAGCATGTATCCACTTCCCTGGAATGGCTACTCCCTACTCTCAAGTTCTTTCCTGCCCTGTCAATCTTGTGTGCCTGCTTTGTCCCTCCTAAGCATAAATTCCTGGCATTCCAAGGACATGGCAGGTCCCAATTTAAGAATCAGCCTTGCTCTATAATTCTTTTCCTGTATCATGCCCACTATTTTGTTTGTAGAAATCTGCTTTTAAAAAGCCTTTTAATGACAACTTTATTGAGATATAATTAACAAACTATTACCATTTACCACAGCAAGTTTCCTAAGCCTGGTCATAGAGTACACTGTCAACACTGAATACAGGTTCTCTGTTTAATCTTTGTCAACGACCACACACCTAACCCAAGACGTAGGCTGAGCTCCAAACTCTGGACTTGGAGACTTAACTTAATTTCAAACCATGAACCCTGGCCACAGAAGAAGACTTTAATTCTATCCATAAACTGAGCCTCTTTCTTTCAACACTCCAAAGTCCTAACCCTGATTAATTTAATTGAATCCTTAGGCCTAGTCATATACTGCCTGCCTAAGCCTGGCCCAAGATTAAATACTTAGGAGTGATCTAGGCTAAGTCTTTAACCTTGATCTTCTATTTTAACCTAGCTATGATCTTTAAATAAGTTTTAAATTCAAACAAGAATCCAAAATAACATCAGAAATAGCCCCTAAACCAGTCCCTAAGCTGAGTCTCTAGCCTAATGTACAGATAGTGACCTAATTCTGGAATACACCAAACATCCTACACTCACTACAAAACAAGAGCACAGCACAGATACTAAATGAGCTCTAACCCTGGGCACAGACTGATGCTGTAACTCAGTCACAGCCTGAGATCTGATCGTGGAAAACTAACCCAGCTCCAATTTCCACAGACTTAGCACTAACCAGAAAATGACCCCAACACTGGCAACAGAATGACTACTAAACTTGGCCTCATACATAGATGAAAACATATACAGAGACCAAACTCTAAACTTGGCTACAGCCTGCTATAATCATGGCCAAGAAGTGAAATCAAATATTCTACAAAACTTAGGCTATATTGTGACTATAGCATACGCACTAATCTTGAACATGGCCACAAACTGAGACTTAACCTCTGTACAAAGCCTAAGTTTAAACTTAGCCAAAGACAGGTTCATAAATCTGACCATGGAATTATTTACTGATCCTAGGATAGGCTGAGTCCCATGGTGGTCACCAATTTGACTCCTAAGTTGTACAGCCTTCCACTGGTTACAGATTGCATCTCAACCTCTGGCCATATAGAATTTCTGACTCTTATCATAGACTAAGCCCATAAACCCAACCTCCAACCTGAGCTTTCAGTCTGAAAATAAATCCGATGTCCCAAATGACTAATAATTGATCCTGAATCTTTGAGCTAGGCTGAATCCTATTTCTGACTAAATGTTAGTCCCAGGCTAGATCTTAACTCCACCCACAGCTTTAACTTTAAGCCTGACCATGGACTGATTCCCACTTCCAGAATTGGTCAGGGACTGAGGCTAAACCTTAAACATGGATTAAGGACAAAGCAGGCAAAGACATAACAAGCGTTGTTCATATTCTTAGCATGAAACCTAGCAGCAGATTTAACTCTACCTTGATTACAGACTGAACCCACCATGACCAAGATCTGAGCCCTTTTCCTGACCATATTCTCAGCACTGATCTGGGATGAAGACTGTAAATACTGCTCATAGTCTGAAACCTAAAGATCAAGCTCTAAGCCTAGCTAAAGAATGATTCCTAATGCTATAAGGCTAAATCAAAATTCTCCTCACATTATCACCATCAACAGGCTGAGACTGAGTCTTAACCTTTGTCACAGTCTTAGGCCCATAAATAAAGTTTACCATATTAGTGGCACAGACTGAGTTCCAGTACAAGCTGGAGGTTGAGCAATCAGTTTGGCTACAAACCTAGCCCTAAATTGAGGATAGACGTACCCATGACACAGGCATATTACAGACACAAAAAATAGCACAGACTGAGCCCTACTACTGATACCTACCTTCCTGCTATACTGGTCAGAACCAAAGTCTCTAACTGGCTACAGGACATGAGCAATCTAAACTCAAACCCAGGCAACAGCATGATCTCTAAACCCGGGTTATAGCCTGAGCTTTCAAACTTGAACTCAAACTGGATCCTATGTGCTGTCCATTGTTACTCCAGCCCTATACAAAGACTGACATGCAACATCAATAATCTTAGTCCTAAAATCCTTCCTCATAGTAAGACTTACCCTGGCCATTGGTAATCTCCAAACTCTGGTAAAAGTTAAAATATATAGCACCTACCTCCAGCACATAGTAAACACAAACGATACACAAGATCAATGTGGGACCATTAGCTGCAGACTCAACTCTGTTCTGGCCCAATTGAAATACTAATGCAGATCACACTGCAACTTAACTCCATAGATCACTACTGATATGAGCCTTGACATTGGCTAAAGTCAGAAATCATACATTGAGCTTACTTGGCTAAATGTGAATCCCAATCCTGTTCGTATTCATAATTGAAATCCTGGCCACAGACTATGACCTAATTTTGTCCACAGAGGAAATGCAATTGTGGTTTGAAACAAAACTCTAGGACACTGCTACAGTTTGGGTATAATTTTAATGTCTCCAAAAGGTCCATATATAAAGGGCTAGCCCCCAAAGTGGTTGTATTTGAAGATGCTGTTCATCTTTAAGAGGTGGGGCCTTATGGAAAGTCCTTAGATCATAAGGTGTGCCCTCAAAAGAGATTGTGGAGCCCCGCTCATCCTTTCTTTGTGCTTCCTGGCTATAGATGTAATCTCTCGCTCCAACTGCACTCCCGTCATTGGTATCCAGTGGCCCTTGTCAGACATCCTAACCATTGGACTGTCTGCTCTTAGACTTCAACCTCCAACACTGTGAGCTAAATAAACCACATCTACACTGCCTTAGGTATTTCACTGTAGTAACACAAAGTTAACTAATACAAGTACATTACAGGTAATGTCCTAACATGGCAACAGACTGAATATTAGACACTGACTGAGCTTTACAATTGGCTAAGACTGAGATCTAATTATTTCACCTAGAATATACTCTAACCATGAACACTAACCAAAACTTAACCTGATAAAACTCTGAACATAAATTCTGCTCATATTCTTATATAACCTTTTCCTAGGCAGCAGAATCAGCAAAAATACTAACCCAAGGCCAAACCATATCCTGGTCTTTATTGATTCCCAAGTCTAGAAATAAAAGTGATTCCAACAATGACCAAAAGCTAAAGTCAGACCTTGAGCTAAGCCCTAACCTTTGGTGTGGTCTAGCTAAGGCTGGTCCACAGACTGAACCCTAAAAGCAACCTTAGAATGAGGTCTCTTCCAACATGCAGTGTAAATCCTAATACTGGCTAATATTTGAAGCCAAATCTTGCGCACTGATTTCACAATGGAGTGTAATCCAGGTTACTCTGGACTATTGGCAGCCTCAGCATGAGCTCTAACACTGATCAGAGCTGCACTCTGGTCCATGCCACAGACCAAACTATGACTATAACTAGCATTGATATCAGAATGCATCTTAAACTGGGTTTGCTGCTCCACTAACCATGGATCTTTATGGCCTGTAAAGATAGCTACGGACTGACTAAGCCTTAACTTGAGTGAAGACTGAAGTCAAACACATTTTACATTGTAAACCTGAACTCTGGCCACAACCTGAGCTCTGTGCTGGGCCTGTATAGAGCTTAAAACTATAGGTTAGGACCTATTAATCTCCGAATTCAGGGAGAATGATTTATCCTGGGTCATTGTTTCACAAATTCATCTTTATTATACAAAAGTGGATCAAAGAGTATCACCTTTGTATGTCTAAACACACATTCCAATAAGCCACACAGATATATTACTTGTCATATTTTAATTATTTATCTTGCTTGTTGATAGTTTTTTCCTACTAGAATATAAGGCCCAGTGGGAAAGGTTGTTGTTGTGAGTGTTTCCTACTTCTCTGTTCTCACCATTTAGAATCATGCCTGCCATGTTGTAAGTATAAAAATTATTTGTTGGGATGGACAATGGTGACTCCTAGCTATTTGGGAAGAGGAAACTTAGAGGATTGTGGCATGAGACCAGTCCAGGCAAAAAGTTTGTGAGACCCCATCACAACTAATGGCTGAGTAGAGTGGTGCACGTTTGTCATTCCCATCTACAGCAGGGAAGCACAAACAGGAGGATTGAAGTCCATGCCAGCCTGGACTTAAAGTGAGACCCTATCACAAAAAGTGACCAATACTAAAAGGACTGGTGGAGTGGCTCAAGTGATAGAGTACCTGCCTAGCAAGTGTGAGGCTCTGAGTTAAAACTCCAGTACCACCAAAAAGTTGGATGCACAAATGAGTTATTCCTTGTTTTGTTTCTGTCCTTCTGTTACTTGACCTCTCTGTGTTATGTTCCAACATGTCCACTTTGCTTTTTCTTAGTTCATCTGTGTGGCCATTCTGTCTCCACTTCCTTTGAAAGCACATCTTCCTCTACCTATTTCTTTTAGTTAGTAGTCAAACGTGCTAACCGATTGTGCCACAGAGACATCTTATATCTTGAATATTATTATTTCATAGTTTCTAAATTTAATCTTTATCTTTTAAAAATTATTTCACTGGGATGGGGTGTAGCTCAGTGGTAGAGTGCTTGCCTAGCATTTTGCAGGGCCCTGGGCTCAATCCCTGTCAATGCAAAAATATTATCTTCTAAATTAATCCATTTTCATTTATTTAATTGCCATCTATATACTAACGTCCACCAAATGCTTGCTTCTGACCAAGACCTTTCTCCTGAGCTTCAAACTTAACATTTTTCAGCACCCTCCCAGTATCTCCACCCAAATGTTCCAACAACCTCTCGAATTTCAAATTTCCCAAACTGATTTCTTCCCATCCCTCATAAAATTTATTCCTTCTGGGTTTCCTATCTCAGTGAATGGTACTACAATATACTCAACCTTCCAAGTTGGAACTTGGGACATAATGGACTCCCCTCTTTTTCACTACTCACATTCACCAACTCCATCTGATCACGCCATTCTCTTCCTTACAATCCTTTGAAACCTTTGATGGTTCTCTACCACCTTCCAGTTAAAGTTTGAACTCATTGAGATTACCCTCTACTCCTGCCTGATCTAGTTTCTGCAATATGGAACTTTTCTTTTTGGTTCTTTGCCTTCTCTCATGCCTATATGCCTTTTTACATGTTCTGTATAGATTATGGTTGACTTCCTTACCCTGTGTATGGAAAAGATCTCACTGGTTCTTTAAATTTTATCCATAAGCATGACCACTTCCAGTAGTGGAATGAATTCTTACTCATTCATGCTCCTATAGAATCCTAAGTAGACTTGTTTAGAGCATTCTGCACATGATATGTGGATCTATTTCCTTCACTATCCAGGTTGTGAGTTATTAGAGGGGAAGGGCTATTTTCTAATTTTGTAGCAACAGTGCCTATCCCAGAACCTTACACAAAGCAGTTTGCTGAATAAGTAGTTCAATTTATTAAATTTTCTTCTACCTTCACTTCTCTTTTAAAAATCTTAGGCAATTACCTTAGCAAAATACAATCACACTTTGTTCCCTTTCATTCCATTTGTGAGTTAAAAAGTTATCCCTACCAGAAAAGTTGTAATAATTCAACTGTAGTGATCCATCAAGCTACAAGAATTAATCTCTAGCAAAGGGGAAAAAGTAAAAAATAGGAGCAAAATTAGCTCTAGTATGCAACCATTTTTTACAAAAAATCATTTGGAAGTGCTTAGTGTTTACACTTATTTCTTTATCCACCTCTTGTAACATATTTTTTTCTTAAAAGATAAGCAGTTTCTTAAAGACATACATACAGTTATTTGTTATTATTCAAGTTGTATTGTGTATATGTTCTAACCTGTTGCATTACCCTGCTGTACATGACCAGCGTTCTTCACTACCTGTTAAATAGACTTCTGGGCTCTTCTAGATCACATTTTTATGTGTAATTACGACACTTTCTAAGGAAAAATACAATTCCTATTAGAAACAAATATTTTTTCAGGTATCTAAATTGATTCTAATGTAGGTAGTTCTCAAAGAACAAATTTTGATAGTTTTAAAGGACCATATCTCCCTTTCAGTTAATATTCTAAGCTTATCAGAACATACTTTTTTTAAACACTCAAAACTCAATGAGAATGTCAAATCACAATGTAAAGTGCTTTATCCAAAATGTAAATAGCTTAAGAACATTAAAATAAATCTAGCGCATTCGTCTGCCCCCACAAGCACAACCCTATACTCTAAGCGAGTGATTCTGCAAGATAGTGCACTCCAAACTACAACACCCAGAACACCCTCTTCTCTTCTCTCTGAACTCAGGGGACTAACCCAAGCAGAGAAGGGGGGAGTGTGTGTGTGTGTGTGTGTGTGTGTGTGTGTGTGTGAGCGCGCGCGTGTGCTTGTGCGTGTGCGTGTGTGTGTGTGTGTGTGTGTGTAGAGGAATTGTGGGTATGTAGTAAGAAGTGTCCACGACTCCATCTCCCATAATCCTCTGTTTTCACTGTCATCTCTCCGCCAATGCCAATACTCGATGCCCCCCAGGAAGAACAGCCTCCATCGACCTCAAACTACATTTCCCATGAGGACAAGGGCTTGGGCCTCAGACTTCCCTGGTGACCAGTAACCAATAAGTGGGGCCGTAGCGGCCACTGTGTAAGTGAGAGTCCAGCCTTGGGCTCCAGTGCCAGGCCTAGGCCGGCTAGGGAGAAGCACGGAGTTGAGAAGACAGGTGTGTGGTGTGAGGCGCCTCGAGGGCACTTCCGGTCCAGAAGCTGCCGCGCGGGCCCGTTTTCCGCGGCTGCTTAAGGAGTAGCGCTCGATAGCCGGGGAGCTGGAGGTCAGAGAGGCAGAAAGCCCGAGTGGCTGTGGCTGGGGACTGTGGGACCGAGGGGGCCTAGGGAGGAGGGTTCTTCCGGGCCGCAGTCTTCAGTGTCTAACTCCGCCCATCTCCGCCTCTGCAGGGGAGGGGGTGTCGGGACTGGGAGTCTTGGAACTGCTGCCAGTTACCTGGAGCCTCAGGAGCGCTTTTTTCCTCCTCCTTCAACCCGTCTTCTTTTTCTACCACCACGCGATCCCTCTCCCACCCCTGTCTTGTGCTCCCGCATAAGACAAGTTAGTGCTGTAGTCGACATCTGGTTTCCCCCCAATTACTGCTTGTAGGAATTGGGTGATCTCTTCCCTAGCTTTGCATTTCGGGTTTGGGCATCCACTCCTCCCAATGCACACATCCTCGTTTCCCCTGGCGGCGTGGGGATTCCTTGCCAGACTTGGGGCTTGACTTTTTGTCAAATTTCTCTACTTCCTCGATGGTGGGATTAAAAAAAAATTGCAGTCTCTACTGGCCCCTACCAGCCATCCACGCTTTCCCCGACTAGGTCTTTGAAGTGGAAAGGGTTTCCCTTCAATTTCCAGAAGGGATAGGGAGCAAAAGAGGAAACGAATCTAGATTTTAAGAAATACGTGTTTAAGGGTCAGTGCAGTGTTCTGGGGATGGACCTATTTAAAAACCTGAGCGTTTTTAAGGGTTTCAGCAAAGACTGATAGCATTAATGTTCACAAACATTTGGAAGCACACCAACTGCAGTATAGAGTAGACCGTGTGAAACAGACTATCAATTGTTGCCTCTTTGCAAGCATGTGCTCAGTGGGAAGTATTAAGGCGTACTGATGGTGGGCAGTTGATTTGTAGAAGTTCAAGCCTAACCCAGGACATGCTAAAAGTCTTAAAATTCATCTGTCTTTTAGAACAATCCTGGTAGGCTTTGTGGAGGAGGTGAATTTTAATATGGGCCCCAAAGAAGTAAAAGGAATTTGAATTGGCCAAAAGAGGGAGAAAAATACTTCCTGATACTCAGGTCAGAGTTTGATAAGGGTGACTAAAACAGGTCGGCTTGCCTGAGTGGAGTAAGAGGTGTCAGCAGGGATATATTTGGAAATAGTTGAAAGCTTGAGATCATAGCAACATGACACTTTGAAGAATTTACATAGTTTGGATATTATTCTGTATCAAATAAAATTGAAGACAAAAATTAAGATTGGGTGATTTTTTTCTTTTCATCCTAGGGGAACCTGATTTGAGATCAATTCTTGGAGAACACAAAGAAGTGTGGTGGTATGTTCCAGGTGTGATTTTAATTTAAATCTAAGAAGAAGCTTGTCTTATAGATGTATTGTCTGTGGCTGTTCCTAGCAACAATCTGTAGTTGTCAATTTGAAAGCCTAGAGACATAAGTTAATTTTTTTAAGAAGTGAATTTTCTGTCCTTCTGCAGCAGATTACCTGAATTGTAATCCTCTCATTGGGTGACATTAATGACTGCTGTTTATTGAGCCCATATAATGTCTCAGGCATCATCATAAACACTTTGTTACATTATCTTTAGAGTCTTATGACATAAATTCTTATTCACATTGTTTGAAAAACAAACTAAAATGCAGAGAAGTTAAATACCTAAAGTCACATAGATAGTAAGGAGTTAAGATTTGAATGCACAGATTTCTGGTTCCAAAGCCCATTCTCTTTCTACCATGGTTTGCTAGTCCTGATATTCATTTTGTTCTTGGCTTTCTAGTTGTGGTAAGGAGAGATCATTGTGAAGTATCATTCAGGCAGAATCCGAAATGATTCACATTGAGTTTCTATGTTAGAATGTGTCTGCTATAAAGTAGCTGCCAATACCAAATTAGCTTAACTGCTATTGCAACCATAGCTAATTATGTCTGCCCAAACTATAGTCAGTATGCTATTTCTGAATTAGATAATTCTCTATAAAATATGTCCTACCTCTAAGACATTTGAACCTGGACAGTACTTTGGGTTTTGTTTCATTTTAGCTTTTTCAAAAAAGTGAGCTGAGTCTCTAGATCTCCTCCATTACCTCTGTCCACATGAAGTGTTGGAGATGCAATAAAATACGAGGTGTAAGTCTCCCTGGGGAGGTAGGTGCCCACAATTCTGAGGCACTATAGTATGTAGTATAACAGCAACAGGTATAAAGAGGGGTCAGTCTGTTAAAGATATGTGACTGTGCAAGAGTAGGACATGTTTGTTCAGTATCAAAGAATTCAGCGTGGATGGTGCAGATTGTCTGGGATAAGGAAGATAAGTGGTTGAAGAAGAGTCTGGATAGATATGTTGGAGCTAATTTGTGAAGAATCAACTGCAATGCTAAGAAATTTGGATGTATCCTCGTAGGCTCAGTGGCTCTCAAAATGTAAGGCATCTACCAGTGCTGGTTACATTGTGCTCCCACAAACATTTTAAATTTTATTAGTTATATATTTGAGTGAGTCTTATAAAAAAACCGAATTAGTTCATCAAATCTAATGTTACTTAGGATTTGATTTAGTAAAATATAGAAAAGGAACTAGTCTTAAGTTGACTTAAACATATAGATAATAGTGTGAATATGATAAAAATCAAGTTATACTCAAAATAAGTGATATTTGAGAAGTACTGTGGTAGGCAATAAAAAAATCATTAAATGTTTTATAAGAGGAATGCCATGATTAGATTTCCACATGTGACTGTTGACAATGGGAAGGATATACTGGAGAGAGACATGATTTGTGTAGGACGTGGGTGTTCTGCCCCACAGAGACATGATAAGGATCTGAGAATACTGACATGAGAGGAGGAAACAGATTTGAGACACTCTTAGGAGGCAGAATTAGTTGCACTTGGTGGACGTGAATATTGTTGTATTAGTTTCAATGGAATTATTTTAAAGTTTGTATGCACCACTTGGTTATCCTTTCTATTCTGCAGTAGGTACATTATTGCCCAAACTTGCTGTGTTCCCATGTACATTAAGGTAACAGTGGAGGGTACTGTTACTGTTCAAGAATGGGTTTGGATTATACATAAGCCGCTTTACTGAATGTCCTTGAGGGTCTTCAGGACTCAGTTCAAATATCGACACCTTTGGGAAGCCTATCCCGCAAACCTCTTCCCACATACACATGAATGTACACACAAAGCAAGGGTTGGCCTATGGCTTTCATAGGACCCTCCACTTACCTCTATTCCAGCCTGGACCACACTGTAGTTTGTTAGTCTGTGGATATTTCTGTCCCCCTTACTAGACTGTGAGCTCCTTGTGGGCAGGGACCAGGTTTCATTCATTTTCATATGCATAGCATCCAGAAACAGCATTTAGCCCATAATAGACACCTAATAAATGGTTACTAGATGAAAAGAATGGCAATGTATTCACACGATTGTAGCTCTGGACCTTGATAGCATGGAGTGTTAAGCATTATGAAAAAATTGGCTGTTGTCCGCATTTGCTGAATAAAGCAGTAAATTAAAGTGCCCAAATTTCACTAGTTACTTTTTTCATTTACCCCATTCTCCCTTGGTTATCTTTTTCTTTGTCATAATTTATATCTGTTTGTTAGGCATGACCACTGTTTTGCTCCTCTTTTAAAAAATAGATTTATTTAATTTCGAATTAGCGTACATCAATAATACGAGGGGCTTATTGTGATAATTCCATGCATATGTACGGTGTGCTTTGCTCCTTTTGACAGAGTTCATCTTCTTTCTCTCCTGATACTTTGCCAGGAAACATTCCTCCTCTCTACCCACCAAGTCCAGTTGATTCTATCCTTTCCATCACCCTCAAATTCATCTCCTTCTAGTCATAGACACTGTTAGTGGAACTGCAATTTGATATGGTACTTCTAGACAGCAATTTGTCAATATGTATCAGAAATATTAAAGCTGAACATAGCTTTCAACCTACTACTTCAATTTCTAGAGCTCTCTGCTGAGGAAACAATCATGATGTTTCCAAAAATTTAGCTCCCAGCGTTTCTATCCCAGAATTGTTTATAAGAATGACAAAAAGAGAAAAAGTGACATCTTAATTGTCCAATATTAGGAGTTTGAATGAAATCAATTGTAGTATATATCACTAAATAGTCATGTAAGTGGATGTTACCAAAGTATACTTAATGATGTGGAAAGTTGTTTGTGATATATTAAGAGAAAATTTAGGCTATAAAACTGTCAGTATACAGTGGCAGATCCCAGTTTAAATATACCTATATATCTCACACACACTGCATACATCTGTGTGTATACACTCACTAAAAATCCTGTAATGTTAAATATACACAAAATATTAATAGGGGGTTTGCTACAAATGGTGAGATTACATATAACTTCTATTTTTAACCCTTTGTGTTTCTTTACTATCTAATTCTTTACAATTGTGCACTTGTTAATTTTTTAAAACATATTTAAAATATTTTATTCCTTGTCCACTCCTTTTACCATTGCCTTAATTTGGAGCATGCCTAACCCAGTACACATGTATTAGTTCTATCTTGGATTATTGCTGTCTCCTAATCTATTTTCCATCAATGCTGACAGAGTGATTTTTATAAATCACAAGTCTGAAGCTATCCAGCCTTTATATAAAATAGTTCAAAGGTTGCCTATTTCCCTTAGGATAATATCTAAACTTCTTAGACTGGCTTATAAGATCTTTGAAAATCAGCTCCCTGCTTTCTTCTCCAATATCAGTTTTTCCTCCATGATTTGCTTCTTCTTGGGGTCTTAGGCCAGTGCCAGGCACATAACAGATGTTTAGTTAATGCTAGCCAAATGTTGATGTGTGTCATATGGTTTAACTGCTATTATGGCAAGCAGTCTGGTATTTCATTTAGTCCTCAGAGCAAAAGTCAAATACATTTAATACATATTCCTATTTTACAGAAGAGGAAGACTATAATTTAAATAAATAAAAATGAGAAGAAAAGTTATAATGAAGAACACGTTTAAAAAAAAAAGGCCACCCCTTGCCACAAATCAGCTGTCTTCATTTTCCTGTAATCTCTGTCAGTTTTTGTGTATATGAATACATATTTTATATATTCCCTTGGGCAGTTACATGTGACCATAACATAACAAAAACAGCCCCAGACTGAAATGACCTTACATGGTTCACATTGTGCTAGCATATAGAAATTTTTCCTTGTGCACATAACACTTCATGTACAAGACATGGAATAGCTCTAGTTGCTCTGTTTTTCTTTCTGTTTTGATAGTCTATGTCTTTGGGGATGAGGATGTCAGCAGAGAGCTACAGAATACTGTGATAGAATTGAATGTACAAGAAACTGCATCTCATGGGACCTGATGTCATTGGTTAATTTATTTTTTTAAATGTCATGTAGATATTTTTCAGCAGTCTGTCTCCAGGGAAAACCTTGGTTGAATTCCATAGTTAATCCTATTTACAGAATGCAGCCCATGCATGCACTATATTCTTGCATTGTTAAGTGATCTTAGACATATGTAGTGGATTACCATAATGATGTACAGTTGAGTGAATGTGGATATCAGATTTTCTCTACAAAAATGTATCGATGGTCATATTGTCACTCAGGATCCTACAGTGTGGTTTCCCCCTTCATTTTCCATACAAATAATACCCATTGTGCAAAAATGGATGATCTTTAAAGGCCAGAAATCCTAAACATGAATTTCTGAATAAAATAGTATTACTTTGTAAGGAATTTTCCCCTTTAAATACTCCAAAGGAATCTTTAGCTCTCCTTCACCATGAGCAAGTAGGTTAAATACCAAAATTACAGTTAGGGTTTCAAATTATTTGGTGGATTGTTTTAGGCTTACTATGTAAAAGCACTTTGCTAGGCTGTATACCAGATACTCATTTAATGTGTGTGTGTGTGTGTGTGTGTGTGTGTGTGTGTGTGTGTGAGAGAGAGAGAGAGAGAGAGAGAGAGAGAGAGAGAGAGAGAGAGAACATAAGATAATGAACATTCAAGAAAGATTTTAACAACAGGCCTATCGCATAACTGAAAATTTACCCAGCTGAAAATTGGGCTGTGTGCCAATAGGAATTCATTCTCCCCCACAACACACACTGTCTCTTTCCCCTGTGGGATACCTAGAGAGAAAACAAGCTACCAGATACCTGATAAGTAAATGATCTACTTCTCTGTTTACAAACAGTGTGAGAGAAGGAACGGTTACTTTCTGTGCATCCACCCTACACAAGCTTGCTGGGGATGTCGTGAGAGTTATGATTGTGTCAGCTTTTCCAGGGTTTCTGTCTCTGCTGCAGAGATTTGGCAGACACCTCAGACAAATTTTATGTCTCTTAAATCTTCCTCAAGCTAGGCTTGGCTCTTAGATTTATATGTACAAAAAAGTGAAGTGTTTAACAGTTTGACATTTTTGAAGATCAAAACAGACTCAGTTTTTAAAAATTCAGCATACATCTCAGTTTAGTCCACCGAAAGGGCTAATTGCTTTTGTTACTTGTTTTAAACAGCCTTAATGTTTACTTTTCAGAAGTGGCTACTGATCATATGTCTAAAGATTTATATTCCCAGTCCTCAGTGTTGCTCTTTTTTTGTCTACTAAGTGTAAAGTTTTGCTGAAGTCTTAATTTCCCCTTTTTGCCTTTACTGACAAGAAAGTATAAAACATAAGATGGTGGGGACATAGTGAATAGATTGGCAATCTAGGAAGGAAAAAGATTTTTTTATTAGCTCTGCACCCCTTCCCTTTTTGATGCTTTGTTTTTTAGTGGCCTCTTATGAAATATTGTTCCTTGCCATAATAATGATAGGTGAGAATAAGAATTGGAGAACATTCAGTGACTATCCATTAACAGGGTTGTTTGAAAGGCATCTGTAGGCAGAGTACAAACGAAAGTTTGGCAGTAATTCAGAAGAGGTGAAATACTGTATGGAGCATGTTATGTAAACAACATTGCTTCAGTGGTATACTGTGAAAGATAAAGATGGGGAAATCCCCAGTAAGAGCTCTTCTCCTCTGCTCCAGCTGCTGTTCTTTTTGTCAGCATCAACTGCCAGTGAGAATTCCCTGGGATAGAAACTGTCCCATGATAAGGCCCCATGACATGTCCTCCTACCATTTCTTCTTCAGTCAGGTCTTAAAACACACTTCACTAGGATTACTTTGGTTACATACTATTCAAATTTTCATATTTCAAGAGATGCTGAGTTTGAATTCAAGGGGCACTTGATGTTCAAACTCATTCATTCAGTAAACATTTGAACACATATACAGGACCAGACTTTATACTAAGTGCTGGGAATATGATGAGGAAATACATGTAGTCTTGAATAACCTTCAGGGGCTCACAGTTTAGAGGGGGAGATAGACATTTAAACCAATGTGAAAAGTGCTCAAAAAGAAGGTTATCTACAAGGTTCTCTGGGAACTTAGTGGAGGGAATTACTGCTGGGCTGGGTAGCGTACAGACCAGAGTCTAACTATGCTGAATCCTAAAGAATGAGTGGGCATTGCCTACATTCTAGCTGGAGAAAGAAATGACTGGCAAAGATTCCAATTAGGGGGACCACCGACACATGCAAGGCAGTCGGGTGTAAAAATGGATAGTTCTGCAAAAGGTAAGATACTGCATGTGAACCACAGGGGATTTAGGAGGGGGAGACCAAATATGAATCTGGAAAGGTGTCCTCTGGCCAGTAAAAGGAGGAAGCTGCTTACTAAGAAGCATAGCCATTGTCCTATAAGCAGGAGTAAGCTAGCACAGGTTTTTTTGGTTTTTTTTTTTTATTTTTGGATAAAAAGTATTTTAGTCTTTATCTTTTTAAAATTTTTTTTATTATTCATATGTGCATACAATGCTTGGGTCATTTCTCCCCCCTGCCCCCACCGCCTCCCTTACCACCCACCCTACCCCTTCCCTCTCCCCCCCACCCCCTTGATACCTGGCAGAAACTATTTTGCCCTTATCTCTAATTTTGTTGAAGAGAGAGTATAAGCAATAATAGGAAGGAACAAGGGTTTTTGCTAGTTGAGATAAAGATAGCTATACAGGGAGTTGACTCACAAAAATTTCCTGTGTATGTGTGTTACCTTCTAGGTTAATTCTTCTCGAATTAACCTTTTCTCTAGTTCCTGGTCCCCTTCTCCCATTGGCCTCAGTTGCTTTTAAGGTATCTGCTTTAGTTTCTCTGTGTTGAGGGCAACAAATGCTAACTAATTTTTTAGGTGTCTTACCTATCCTCATATCTCCCTTGTATGCTCTCGCTTTTATCGTGTGATCAAAGTTCAGTCCCCTTGTTGTGTTTGCCCTTGATCTAATGTCTGCATATGAGGGAGAACATAATGATTTTTGGTCTTTTGGGCCAGGCTAACCTCACTCAGAATGATGTTCTCCAATTCCATCCATTTACCAGCGAATGATAACATTTCGTTCTTCTTCATGGCTGCATAAAATTCCATTGTGTATAGATATCATATTTTCTTGATCCATTCATCAGTAGTGGGGCATCTTGGCTGTTTCCATAACTTGGCTATTGTGAATAGTGCTGCAATAAACATGGGTGCACAGGTGCCTGTAGAGTAACCTGTGTCACAGTCTTTTGGGTATATCCCCAAGAGTGGTATTGCTGGATCAAATGGTAGATCAATGTTTAGCTTTTTAAGTAGCCTCCAAATTTTTTTCCAGAGTGGTTGTACTAGTTTATATTCCCACCAACAGTGTAAGAGGATTCCTTTTTCCCCGCATCCTCGCCAACACCTGTTGTTGGTGGCGTTGCTAATGATGGCTATTCTAACAGGGGTGAGGTGGAATCTTAGTGTGGTTTTAATTTGCATTTCCTTTATTGCTAGAGATGGTGAGCATTTTTTCATGTGTTTTCTGGCCATTTGAATTTCTTCTTTTGAGAAAGTTCTGTTTAGTTCACTTGCCCATTTCTTTATTGGTTCATTAATTTTGGGAGAATTTAGTTTTTTAAGTTCCCTATATATTTTGGTTATCAGTCCTTTGTCTGATGTGTAGCTGACAAATATTTTCTCCCACTCTGTGGGTGTTCTCTTCAGTTTAGAGACCATTTCTTTTGTTGAGCAGAAGCTTTTTAGTTTTATGAAGTCCCATTTATCTATGCTATCTCTTAGTTGCTGTGCTGCTGGGGTCCATTGAGAAAGTTCTTACCTATACCTACTAACTCCAGAGTATTTCCTACTCTTTCCTGTACGAACTTTAGAGTTTGTGGTCTGATATTAAGATCCTTGATCCACTTTGAGTTAATATTGGTATAGGGTGATATACATGGATCTAGTTTCAGTTTTTTGCAGACTGCTAACCAGTTTTCCCAGCAGTTTTTGTTGAAGAGGCTGCTATTTCTCCATCTTATATTTTTAGCTCCTTTGTCAAAGACAAGTTGGTTATAGTTGTGTGGCTTCATATGTGGTCTTCATGTCTGTTTTTGTGCCAGTACCATGCTGTTTTTATTGTTATTACTTTGTAATATAATTTGAAGTTGGGTATTGTGATACCTCCAGCATTGTTCTTTTGACTGAGTATTGCCTTGGCTATTTGTGGCCTCTTGTGTTTCCATATAAATTTCACGGTAGATTTTTCGATCTCTTTAATGAATGTCATTGGAATTTTGATGGGAATTGCATTAAACATGTAGATTACTTTTGGGAGTATAGACATTTTTACTATGTTGATTCTCCCAATCCATGAGCATGGGAGATCTCTCCACTTTCTATAGTCTTCCTCAATCTCTTTCTTCAGAAGTGTATAGTTTTCCTTGTAGAGGTCTTTCACATCTTTTGTTAGGTTTACACCTAGGTATTTGATTTTTTTTGAGGCTATTGTAAATGGAATTGTTTTCATATATTCTTTTTCAGTTTGTTCATTATTAGTGTATAGAAATGATAATGATCTTTCTATGTTGATTTTATATCCTGCTACCTTGCTGTAGCTATTGATGGTGTCTAGGAGCTTCTGAATTGAGTTTTTTGGGTCTTTAAGGTATAGGATCATGTCATCTGCAAATAGGGATATTTTGACAGTTTCTTTACCTATTTGTATTCCTTTTATCCTTCTTCTTGCCTAATTGCTCTGGCTAGGAATTCCAGTACTATGTTGAATAGGAGTGGAGGTAGTGGGCATCCTTGTCTAGTTACTGATTTTAGAGGGAATGGTTTCAGTTTTTCTCCGTGAAGTATAATGCTGGCTGTAGGTTTATCATATATAGCTTTTATAATGTTGAGGTACTTTCCTTCTATTCCTAGTTTTCTTAGAGCTTGTATCGTGAAATGGTGTTGGATCTTATCAAAGGCTTTTTCTGCATCTATTGAGATGATCAAGTGGTTTTTGTCTTTGCTTCTGTTAATGTGGTTTATTACGTTTATTGATTTTCGTATATTGAACAACTTCTGCATTCCTGGGATGAAGCCTACTTTGTCGTGGTGAATAATCTTTTTGATGTGTTGTTGAATTCGGTTTGCCATTATTTTGTTGAGGATTTTTGCATCAATGTTCATTAAGGAGATTGGCCTATAGTTCTCCTTTTTGGAGGTGTCTTTGCTGGCTTTGGGATAAGTAGCACAGGGTTTTAAATGGAGGAGTAGCATGAATGGGTTGGAGGGTAGGCTTTACGAGGGGGAGGATAAACTTGAGACAGAGAAAGTTCACTTTTTCTTTGGAAGTACTGAGGATTGAACGCAGAGCCTGACTCAAATGCTCTACCTCTTGGGCCATGTCCTCCAGTCCTTTTGTTTTTAGATATTTTTCAGATAGAGTCTTGCTCTAACTTTGCCTGGACTGGCCTGGGACAGCATTCCTCCTGTCTCTACCTCCCTAGTGTCTGGGATTATAGGCATGTATCACCACTCCCAGCCAGAATGTCCATTTCTTAATTTGACAATCTTTGAGGGGATTTACCCTAATTGCTTACCATAATCACTTCAGGAATGCTATCTCAGTTAAGTTTTCTTTCAATACACAGAGATCACTTTGAACAATTGTTTTCTTCTAAACATAGGAGCATACTCTTTCACATGTTATTTAGCTGAATATTCATTCTTTCCAACTCTAATCAGTATTCCCTGCAGTAATTGGGGTTTGATATTCATGATGGAAATCAGAGTTTCAGAGCATAGCAGCTTCATATAAAAAACGTTATATGAGTCTTAGTTATTGCTTGCGAGTCATCAGGGTTGGGGAAAGCGCTGGTTAGTTTCCCTTATGGGCCAAAGGGGAGAATGGGACAGGGGCTAAAGAGATGTCAGGAAGTAGCTGCTTGAAAAATAGCCAGCATCCAGAATGCTGGAAGTCCTAAAGGCCATGTCCAGATATGAGAAATAAATACATAGGGTTAGAAATACATAGATATAAAACAAATGCATGTTGAAGGTAGTTGTGCCCAAACAGATTGTACTATCTAGCCAATTAGTTTTAGATTTTCTTTTCCTCACTCAGATAACATAAATGGCTTCCTGTTATCTGTAGGATGAAGGCCAAATTCTTCAGCCTGGCATTCTCTGCAATCTGTAGGATGAACTTACCTTTCCAAAATTTTACTTCTCTCTTAACAGAACTCTGTCCCAGTCCGTTACCCTTTCAGATACTGCTTTGGCATTTCTTCACCTATACCATGAGCCTGCTCAGATTTGGAGCTATGTTTTTTACATCTTGAGTCCCCTGTAGTGCCTAACAAGGTGTCTCGCTCCCAAGGTATGTTTATGGTTTGATTATTGTCATCTCCCATCCTTCTTCCATTTTTTCCAATATATCTACTACTATTTACCCAATAGCCTGTCTATTAAAAGTGGCAACTGAGACACTAGGTGAAAAGGGTCACTGGTTTGAGATACTGTTAAATACAGAAAAATTTCAATAATCATACAAGAAGTTTTATGTACCATTCATTCAGATTCATCAGTTTTTAATATTTTGCTCTATTTGCTTTATGCTTTTCTATATGATTATTTTGTTCTGAAACATTTGGGATTCAATAAGCCATAACCCTTTATCTTTCTTTTATCTCAACTTTTTATTATGAAAATTTTCAAATGTACAGAAAAGTCAAAAGAACAATAGTATGAATGCTCATATACTAATTAACCCGTTCTTATTTTTCTTTTTATCACCTACCTATCCATATATATATATGTATATATATATTACCTTCAACATGCATTTGTTTTATATATATATATAGATATAGATATAGATATAGATATACTGTATATACTGTCAGTACAGTACTGACATCACTACAGTTTTTCTAAATAACTCAGTGTGCATATCATTAGCTAGATGAACAAACTATTTTGTGCTATGATGTCAACCAAATCATCCAGTTATACCTGCATTTGCTGAGTTGCCAAAATTCTGGGCTACTGGTGTATCTTAGATCTGCTTGGCCATGAACCATGTGTCTCTTTAATTAACTTTTGGATTCCTGTCCATTTTATCTAGTGCAGTGCCATGCACATATTCCATAAATACCACTTGATGCTAATGAGCAGAGACAGAGCTAGAGGCAAGGCAAGAAACAGCAAAACCAGGATAAACTGGGAGGGGAAGAAATCTATGAGAAAAAGCCACAGGTAAATGGAAGTGAAGCCATGGCATGATGCATTGCGGGGAAAAGCATGCACACTAAAGTATTCTAGTAGTACTTCTACTTCTTAGCCCTCTCTTGAGAAGCACAGGTTCTAATAAACAAATTAGGGACAATTACTACATAGAGGAACACATGATAAGTCTTGTAACTAGTTAAGCACTGCCAATTAATATATTCTTGTTTTTCCATGAATATGCTGACTACCACAAGATGCAGCTTAGTTTTGGAAGATGTAGGTGGCTCAGTGAAAATCTCTTTCAAACTCTGCTATAGCCAAACAGCACTTGAATTCCATGAATCCTAGTTTCCTTTTTCTTTGTAACTTTTCCTTTTTTACAATGTTACTTAAAATACAAGGGTAGATCTAATCCGCACTTATTGAGCAGTCATTTTGTGCCAAGTACTAGGCTAGCTACTATCATTGGCACTTTCCAACAACCTGACAACATAGGTACCATTTCTTTCCCCATTTGCCAGGCAAGAAACTTAATATTTAACATGGTCTTATCCATTAGCCAGGACTCAAGAAACTCAAATCTGTCTGCCTCTGGATCCCTGTACTCCTAACCATTGTACCACACTGTCAAATGTCATAAGACAAAAACGAATATAAATGCAAAGAAGTCTACTTTCACTGTGTGAATTCAGCATGTGATTTATTCATTGAGGAAATCCAATTGGGTCACAGAATTAGGAAGGAAGTATGCCATTAATTATTTGAATATTGGTATAGTAATAGATTCAAATTGCTTGAATTCAAATCCAAGTTCCATCACTTACCAGTTGAGTGACTGTAAGCATTTATCAGTGGGTCATAGTTTTCTTACTTATGAAATGCAGATAATAATACCTGGCATGAAGCTTATTGTGAGGACCAATTAAGACAATTATGTAAAATATCATGCTACATCTGTATACTGTAGGTGCTCAGCATATTCTAGATCACTCATTCCTTTCTTCTTCCTTTCTTGGGACCAGACTACTCACCTGAGGAAAACAAACTGTTCTGAAACATTTTTTTTTGAAGACAGACATTCTAAAAAGGAATATTAGTTGATTATTCCTGAGGCTGAACAAGGACAGGTATCAACTCTCATGTGAAGCATATTTCTAAATAAGCTAGAAAATGAACCCTTAGGAGAGTTTGGGTGGTCCATTTCTCTGCTTCGTGGAGATTACAATTACAATTCCTGGAATTGTGACATCCTCTGTTTTGTCACTAGACTGAATTTCACAAGTGGCATAGACTATCAGAGTTGGGATATTGGCAAAACCAGCCCATCCATTCCAAGGCAAGTAAGCTGAGGCTAAGAGATTGGAAGTGATTTGACTAAGGTCAAACAGTGAAAAAAAATCAATACACTCAGTTCTTCTGACACCTTACCTAGTGTTCATCCTTTGGTTCTTTTGGGGGACCTCAAACAGGTGAAATTAGGCCTTGAAACATGCTCTTTACAGGAGCTTGATCTGTTTAAACTCTCAGGATATGGTGTAAATTTGATTGATTCTGAAAACAAAGCTTTGTCCTGGTTCAAATCAATTCACTTGTTTTTGTTGTTTTCAAACTCTTAACATTTCTATTTTGTTTAGGATTTAGCAAATTAGCATTGTTTCTTCCAGTTTAGGTTCATGGTTTGGTTCAAGTTCTTGGTTCTTTGAAATCTTCCACAGGGATTTTTGTTTTCAACAAAATACCCAAATCTAAGGTGGCTAATGACAGGAATTCATTTGAAAAGATCAGTCAGGCTTGGTGATGGCTGCTGAGGAGGAGCTCGGGTGGTTTAGGGAAACATTAATGCTTACATTCTGAAGCTTGAAATTGGGATAATAGAAACATTGCGATGGTTTTTGGTATGTGTATGTGTTTGTGTTTATTTTCATCAGGATGCTCTGATGATTTTATTTCTCTTGTTCTAATCTGGGTCGAAGCTGCTGCCTCTCACCTCATTGACTTTTGGGACACTATCACTCATGTTCTTCATATGATCCTTACATTTTGACTATAGGAAAGAAGCTAACAAAAATTGTCTTCCCTGTCCTTTTCTCTTTACTTTGAGTGGCCATTCTGAAAAATTTGGGGAATATGAATTTCAAACTTGAATTTGTATAGTTGCAGTGCCTGATTCTGAAATATAAACTTTGTTTCTATCTTACCAATGTGTTTTTTAAAGCCCTGGTCAAGCTTTCTTTTTAGAACCAGAAATTGGGTGGCACATTACTTATTTTTTCTTTTTGTCATTACTGGGGATTGAACTTAGGGCTTCATATTTACAAGGTAGGTGTTTTACCACTTGAGCCATGCCCCTGGGTACCACCTTTCTTAGTGGCCAACCTTGCCTGAGGTGAGACTATGGTGAAGGGGTGCAGTAATGAGTCTTCTGGAGACCTATGTCCTGTCTGCTTGGTCGTCTGTTTTCCAGGAGAAGGTAATTTCCGGTGCTAGGCAGCCAGTACCTTTTCAAGCTTTTGTCACTTTCTAGGAAAAGGTGAGATTTGGGATGATCGCTGCAAGTGTGCTCATAATTGGAAAATAAGCTCCCACTTTAGATTCATTCTGTCTCTCTTCTCCTTTCTTTTCTTCTCTTCACTCCTTCCAGCTCCTCTTTTCTTTCTCACTTTTTAATGGCTCATTTGGTTTTAGCTACCACTCTACCCTTTGTGATTCATATTATCCATTTCCCCTATTGATTTAATATAGATTTCAGATATATATTTCACTGGCATTTTCAGTAGTGGCAATGACATTCAAAGGGGTAATTAGAAAAAGTTTCTTTCTTCTCGCAAGAATTGGACTTAGCACTTGTTTGAGGACACAGATGGCATCAGAGGGGCCAAGAGGAGCTGACATCTGATATTTCTGCTATAGGCCCCACCTTTCTTTTGGCTGCTTCAGATTTGGCCCATGAGAACAAACACACACTTGGGTAACCACAGTACAGATGGAAATCAGGACATGTGGGATTTGGCTGAACCAAAGGTCCCCAAACATTGCCTGGATCATTTAGTGCCCCAGGTGTGGCCACCCCAGGACTTCATGTGCTAAAATTGTGTCCCAGTGTAAGCCAGCTGGTCACTGTATATATAGTATCAAGGCAGCTTGGCGTCTCATAAAGCATGACTTTGGATTTTTACCTTGTGGATTTAGATTTAGCTAATCAACTCAAATCCTTCCTCACACTGGGTAGAGAGGATATGTCAGGTAAACAGAAAGATTTAACAAAAGGAGATGTTTATTGTTCAATAGCTTGAATTCTAGATGGGACATAATATCATACAATTGAAAAGGAAATGGACCAACTTTCCAGAAATGAGAGAATTAGAGGGCTCCAGTCTCTTTAATAAGTTTCTGATGTATTATATATCACGCTTTTAAATTTATTTTTGATTTATCATGCATTAATAACATGAGGGGATGTCAGTGTAATAATTCTATGCATGAGTTTTATGTCACATTTTAAAGTATTTCTTTTAAAAAGTTCCTCCTCTGTGGAATTGAAAAATTATGGCTCTAATTTTAAAATTTGAAAAATTGAGGGTTTCATGAAATTATATCAGTCCTTTTTATTTGCCTTATATGAGAGAGATGTCTCACGTCAGTCATTTAAGCAAAGTTTGTTTCAGGGTGTAGTAATAATCATGCCACACAATTTACAAAAGGGTTGTCAAGTCCATTATCTCATTAGCTTTTCAAGATGATCCCTCCTAGCTTTAGGATGGGCACTATTATTGCTAAATTATTGGTAAGGGAATTTAGGTTCTGAGAAGTGACTCATCCAGAGTCACACGGTTAGAAATCTGTAGAACTGGAACCTGAACCCAGTTTCCTTGATACCCATCCACAGTGCTCCTTCAATTGTATCATGTTCCCTCCCTAAGAGACTATCTCCTTTTTGTTCTTACTGATGATTAATTTTAAAATCGATCTAAAGAAATGTGCTTCAGTTTAGCAAATGAGTAAAACAGAAGCACTTATGGATGAAGTGACTTCTTAAGGTCACTATCAAGTGAGTCCTGTATGTACTTCTTGGCTTTTCACCTTGACTTCAACTGAATTATTTTTAGGTAGACATATTTTTTTCAATGTTAAATATCTGTGCAAAAGTTGTGTGATCCACCGATTATAGTGTGAAAGCTGCACCTGGGGAATGGGACTAGAGATGAAAAGTTGACTTAAAATAATTAGCTTCTTGCTGTTTTGTTAAGAGATGTCATGTTCAATAGAATTTAATTTCTTTATACTTCCTTTTCTTCCAGCCTTTTAAATATAATTCTTTTGGGAAAATTAGCAAATATTCATTCTGAATGTTGATTTCTCAGGAACAAGGGTAACCAGAGGAGAGAGAAAGTAGAGGACTTTCTGTGCCCTGTAAGAGTGGGCAAGTGTTATTTTGTTTGGAGCTGTGAGCTAAGATTTCTTTTAAGGCATGCAAATTGTAAAGTTCTGATTTGTCAACTGCATGCTGTTTCTTTAGGCACTGATGTATGAAATCCTGAACGAATTCTCTGATGAACATACTGCTAATTGCTTCTCCACCTGCTCTCCAACCTCCTCCACCCCACCCCCTCCACTCCCAATTCAGCCTATAAGTGTCTGTCATTGGAGATGGATGGTGACACATGCAGTAATAGCAATTCATAAAAGCCAGTTCCAGCCCTTGTCTTCAAGGCTCCTGGATTTTCCACTGCCTGCTTTTGTGTAAGTGAAGTGGATGGAAGTGCTACTGGCATCAGAATCCACCTCCCTATGCTCCGTTGCTAGAGCTCAGTTGCTCGGCTGGAGCTGAGCTAAACAGAAGCATTGGATCTGAGCTGAACTGTAGCTATTTTTTCCTCAATGGGGGGGTGGGTTAGGGATAGTGTGTAGTAGGGATTTGGAGTGCTTTGGCTTTTGTTTTTGTGGAGAGAAGAGGGTAAGAAGAGAATAACTCACGGTAGGATACGACGTGAGACAGTTCCCTGAAGAGTGTCACAATGTTCCTGGTACAATATACAGGTATAGTATGTTTTATTTTCTCTGAAATTTCCCTTTTGTTTCAAAGTACATTTCTTTCTTATTTTGCCTCGAGTTCAATTGTACTGAAGGACAAATAGGATTCTAATGAGCTAAACAAAATAGCTGCATAAAACATGCCTGCCCCTAGCTATAATGTTCGTAGCAGATTGCTGTGTAAAATCTGGGTTTACTGTGAAATTGGTAGTCCCGATCCTTTAATTGTGCACACTTCTCTGCTGTATTCTTGTACTGAATTTTTCAAGTCTTATGTCTGCAACTGGTTGAATGTGATATAGCCTAGAGTGTTTTCACAGAAGACAGTGTTTTGGAAGCAAAAAGCAATTATTAGACACTTGGTATGTTGTATTTCTCTTGAGATTTTTAACTCCTGTATTTGTTAATTGGTTGTATAGATTTGGCATATAGTTAAGAATGAGGAAACTTGAAGCAGGAAGCATTCTAGACCATATCTGTTTGGTAAATTTATTTTCATTTCATTACTGAACTCAGGTTGATGAACATTATATATTATTTTTGTTTATTTATTCTCCTTGTAGGAAAAAAAGTGCTGGAAACAGCAAGGCAAAAAATGCCATCCCCAAGCCATCTGTATTGTAAAATATCATTGGATCAAAAGTGTTAAGTGTTTTCTTAAGGTTTCAGAAAAATATTTGTCCATAATAATGAAAAACTTGAAGACTGTGATCAGGTATTTGTGAATGTTGTTCGAAAGGCTTGTTATACAGCTGTTAGTCAGAAAGGACCCTTGCAAATGAGAAACCTTGAGAAAGTTTCACTTTTTCTCTGAACACAACAGAAGCTTAGTTCCTCCAGCCACATGGTTTTGATAAGTTTGAATATCATTTGTTGTCAAGGACTTTCAACCTCATTCTGCTTTGTTATCCTGAAAATTTTGCGTTCCTGTGCTTAACAGCTAAAAGATCATGTTCTGTTTTGAAGTGTGGTTTGACAGTTGATTTCGGTCCTCATTAATTGGACAGCATACAGATGATGTGGAGAAGTGAGTGAGTGACAATATTTCAAGGTTACGTTGAAGAGCATACAGTGAACCTTAGTGCCTGGACCAACAGCTGCTGAATTGAATTGTCTGCAATTAAAGCAACAGCAGGTTTGTGTAGTCTCCCTGCAGCCCATTTATTTGAATTTATAGCTTCAGTTTCTTTTTTGGATATTGGTTGGTTCGTTTTGCTAAGTGTTGGAAAGTTGTGCTTGCTGGATGTTTTTTCCATACTCCAATGCATGCTTGGCTCTAGAAGAGCCATCTCTGTACGTTTTAATGTGAGAAGTTAATTGAGGTTTTTCTCACCTGGTTAAAACCAGAAACCATATCATTTTTCCACTACAAATTTAAATAGATATATTCTCATAGAAAATATTGCTTTGTTCAATAAATAGATAGAGGGTTTTTTTTTATGGACCAATGTTACTTGTTTGAGTTTTTAGCAGTGAAAAATGCTAGACTTTGTTATGCTACTGGAATTAATGAATCTGGGAAGAACTTGTCTATGCTAATAAAAATGTTTATAGTAAAATGGTGATATTATCTCTTTGCTATCTCTCGATTCCAAGGCGACCTAATGAATAATGTCAAATTCAACTAGGTAACTTTTATGACTGCATTTTATTTCTGTGTTAATAGTGAATACATGTTTAATTCCTTAATGGTTTTACTCTATTAAAAATTATCTTTGTAATTCAGTTGTTGGTTATTGAATTATAGTGCATGTGGTATAAAACATTTATACAATGATTTAACATACACTTTCGTAATTTTTCCTCATAACAATACTGGGTGACAACAGTGATGATATGATCGCTATTTTATAGGTGAAAAACTGAGTTTCAGAGTACAAATAAATAGCCTGAGACCTCATATCTAATAAGTGGCTAAGCCTGAATTCATAGGTTATATCATCTGATTAAAAAATCTGTAGTTTTTCCTTCCTTACACCAGACTACCTTTCAGTTAATGGGTAGAGGATAAATTTGACTTATGCTACTAGTTAAGAAGACTAAATCCAGTCATTTATTAAAAATGTATTTTTTGATATAACTCTAGGGATTTTTTAGAAACTATTTTAACCTAACATTTATTTTAATATGTGAGTGCTTTTCAGATTAACCTTTACAGATTTGTAAGAAACACTAGTGTTTCCATTAATTTATACATCAATATGAATGAAAAGTAGATATTTGAAGTTTTGGGGAAACAAAATGTTATCTAATCCAAAAGGTTAATATGGAATATTTTACTTCTAAAGAGCTAGTTTTTAATATTCTGCTCAATGAAGTTATGATTTTCATAAATGTATGTGTATTTTAAAATATCCTGGCCATGAATATGAAGTACTATATGTTTTCAAAATTAGAGTATTTTGTTTAGCTCAACAGAAAAAATATATAGCTAACTCAACTTCCCTCCTTCTTTACCTCCCTCTCCTGTTCTCTTATCAGTGTATCCATCTTTTTAAGTTCCCAAATGGTTTTTCAATTTTAAATTAATTAGTTTTAAGAAAAATCATACTTTCTGTACCACTGAAGAAGGGAATATTATTTAAAGCTGCATTACCAATTCAGCCAATGAATTCAGGTACTTCAGTAACTCATACTAGCTCTTTGGTAAAAGTTTCTTTAAAACCTTTTTAGGAAACATTTTTCAAGGGGTCATTCTTAGATCTGAATTATTGGAGATTATCTCATGTACTGGGGAAATGACTGGATGTTCATACCATAGGCAATAACTCTTCAACATTTGACAATATTGAGAATGTTATCAAGAAAATGAGCCAGAGATAGGGCAAGTATTGTTATAGCATGTTCATGAGACTTATGAAGATGGGAATGGATATATTGTCTCAGAAAAGTAATTATAATTTATCCATATCTTTATCTCAGATGATGTCTTTATGTATTTTATGTATAAAATAAGATATATTTTAATATATCTTAAAGTGATTCTTATATTATTTCTTTCTGGTAAAAAGAATGAGGAAGATATGAAGCCCTTTCCATCATTCTTTAAAGGTAAATGGAATATGAGGAGGGGATTTGGGGGAATAGGTCAGTATTACAGGAAGGAGAACTGGGAAAACTTAGGCATGTGTTTTGACATTCCATGTTAAATTTAGTTTCAGGTGGCAACTTTTCTGTGCTGATGGAAGCTCTGGCTAACACCCCTCACTCCATTCCTTTTTCTGGGAACAATCACACTGAATTTAAATTAAAAAAAAACCTTATTAAGGCTTTTAGAGAAATGGACATTTTCTTATTGGTGAAGGAAAAAACCCTTCATTTGAAGAAATAATCAGCTCCCCTCTCCCCCTACTGTTTGAAACCAAGAAAAATTAGAGGGGTAGATTTCTGGGTTGTGGTTATTTAGGTATGTGAAGTTGGGTTGTCTGATAGATTTACCCCTTCAGTACACCCCCAAGTGTATTTTAGAGGAGTGAAGGATAGGTCTTATGGACAGAAGTATAAGGGTTGGTATACTGTAGTCAGTGGTGTGCTAGAGCCTGCTTATACTAGTTTACCTAAGGGGATCACTAAGAATATTTTAAAAATTAAATACTTATTCATACCTTGCCCCCAAAGTATTTAATATCCTCATTGAGAATAATAAGCAAGACATGCTATCTATGCAGTACAGTGTACTGCAGATGCCTCTTGGGTTACTAAGCTATACTGATTGACATCTCCATAGTTATAGCACTGATGCCTTCAAGGGTTAATGAGTATAACACAGTTAAGTGTGTGTTCCTCACCCACACATAAGTCAATAATAAGAATAGCTAACATTTATTGAATGCTTCTTCTCAGCCTTTACAGCACTCCCATGTTGTATGTAGTATTATTTCCATTTAAAGGTTAGAAAAACTGAGACACAGATTTTAAGTAACCTGCATACCAGGTCACACCGTTAACTAGGTAGCAGAGTCAAGGATTTTTTTTTGTTTGTTTTGTTTTGGGGTTTTTGCTACAGCCCAGACTGGCCTCGAACTCATGATCCTCCTGCCTCAGTCTCCCAAATGATAAGATTACAGTTATGCACCACCATGCCTGGCTCAGAATCAAGATTTGAACAAATGGTGTTTTCCCATAAGTACTACATTAACATGTGGTGTGTCTTTAAGGATACTTCAGCAAAGAGCTACTTGAACACTAGTATGCAATCCAGAGCAGATGTCTCATGACTTTAGAAGGTCTGGACAATGTAGAGCTGTCTACTTACTAGACTACTGAAGATTTTTTTTACTTTCTGACCCACCCCTATCAGTGGTACTCTCTATTAAGAATCATGAAGGATCATTGCATCCCCAGCAGTTTCTAAATCCTGCCAGTACTCATGCCCTTTCTTAAGATTTTCAGCTTTGTTTTTAAAATCCTTCATATTTTCTTGTTTCTTTCTTGATTATTAGCTTTTTGCAACAAGAAACATTGTCAACTAGAGTGTAATTTTTCTTCCATGCATCCTAATGACCAATAGCACATCTTCCCAGCATCTGTTCTCTTCTCACTTCATTTTATGCCTAACTGTTATAGTATTCTTCCTAACTGCAGATCTTATGCTATAACTCCTCAAAAATTTTTTAAAGGGTTTTATTTTTAACCGAACAGGCACTCAGGACTATCCATAGTCTTGTCCCAGCCACCCAGAATGCTTCTATACCCTGTGTTCTACACAATGCAAAATATATCTGATTTATTTACCAGCTAGAATACTTCTGGGTTACCAGGTATACTCCAAATTTTCAGGCTCTTGTGCTTTCTCCCACGTTGTTCTCTACATTTAAATTGCCATTCTTTCACATCTTGAACAAGTGTATAGCCACTGGACATTTAAGGTTCACTTCAAATCTTATATGCTACTGTATTTTAATACTTATTTTTGGTCTATTTTCTCCCAGTAGACTGAGTTCTTAAAATCATTAACTGTATTTTACTCACCTCTTAGCACATAGCATAGTGCCTTGCACATTCAAGTACATGCATATATTAGATCTTCAGCAGAATTACCACCAGTAAGGTTTTTCTCCTTTCCTGATACCTCAAGATTCAGAGTTGTTTTTCAGGGCCTGAGAGTTACAGAAGCTAAATGGGTCCAAATGAATGGACAGATTGTTTCTGTTTTGCATAGATATTCTGGAATATTCTGTTCAAAAGATTTGTTTCTAGGCAAATATCCACTTGATTTCTTTTCTCTATACTTATCTTTGCACACACTTGTACCTTGATCTGTTCCTTCTTTTGTCTTTTTAAAATACTTTTCACTTTGGTAGAGAGAGAAGGCCTTGCCTGTGTACACATATTAATACTTAAATATACAAGAAAATAAGATAGTATATCTAAAGTAATAATTGGAATTTTTATTTTTACTTTTTTTTATTGCCATGATTTTATGTTAGGCAAGAACTTTTAAAATATAAATTAAATTTACTTTAAAACTAATGCATAAAACTTAAAATTATGTATACTAATGGTTTATTATGGATATTTCAACACATGCACACATTGTATAATGTTCAAATCTGGTTGAATATATCTGTCTTTGGAAAAAATTTTCCTTCCTTCCCTCCTTTTTTTTTGTTTTTTAGACAGGATCTTGCTATATAGCCCAGGTAACTCAAATTTCTTTCTCATCCTCCCAAATGTTGGCCAGCATGCCTGGCTCATTTATCATTTCTTTATAGTGAAAACCTTCAAAATAGTTTCTTCCAGATTTTTTAAATATACAGTACATAATTGTTACCTTCAGTCATCCTACTGTGCAATAGCACATATTTCTAATTGTAACTTAGTATCCATTGATTACATCTCCCTACCCCTTCCTCCCCTATACTCTCCCCAGGCTCTGGTAACCACTATTTCACTCTCAACTTCTGTATGATAAACGTTATTGTATTTCACATATGAGTGAGGTCATGTGATACTTGTCCTTCTGTGGCTGGCTTATTGTACTTAATTATCTCCAATTCCATCCATGTTGTTGCAAATGACAGGATTTCATTATTGTTTGTGCCTGAATAGTATTCCATTGTGTATATATAGTACATTTTTTAAATCTATTCATTAGTTGATAGAAACAATTGAAATTTTTGATACATAATCATAGTAGTTCTCAAAAATGGGCTTTTGAAACTACCTATGACAGCATTACATAGGACATGCAGTTTAAGTGCACATTCCTAAACCCCCATTCCAGATTTACAGAACCATTCTCTGAATAATAAGCATTCAGCAAACACCTGAGATGATTCTTTTGCACAGTTGACTTTTGAGAAGCACTGTTCAGTGTCAAAAATAAAATGTTCAATCTTGATGTATATTCTCTATGGATATGAATATTAATTGCACTGTGGAAAAACTGTCATTGGATATTTTGAATTTTTTTGTTCTAATGGTGAAAGTCTTGGTCCTCTGATATCTAACCCAGTGCTGTCTGATACAATGTTTTACAATGATAAAATATTCTGAATCTTCACTGTACTACAAAGTAGCCACTGGCCACAAGTGCTATTGAGCTTTGAAATGTGGCCAGTACAACTGAATTTGTTATCTTATTTAATTAATTAAATGGAAATGGAAATAGTCCCATGTGGCTATTGGATACAGCATTGAGAGTACAGCTCTTTTAGAGGTCTGGATGACTACAGTGATGATGGTATCCATGGGAAATCAAACAGGAATGTTGTTTCCTTTGACATATAGGGAATTGCAGTTCTTTTTATGGATAGTTTAAATTTTAAACATGGCCTAAAGTGAGTTATTCTCAGAAGTAATTTAACAAATTATGATCTCAATTAAATTTAAATGAGATCTACACTCTGCATTTCTCATCAGTACTGTTTTTCTCATCATACTGGCTTGCTATTGAGATCAGGTTGTTAGACCTTGATTTCTACGCTAGAGATAAGAAAGTTTAACTAATCAGAAGAAAAACCTCCTAGCTCCAATGTTTAGGTCATAGACACTTTTGTACATTTCAGCTCTCATATTCATTTCCACTGTTCTTTTTGGGATTGCTCTGCCCTTTAGCTGCTCATGACTTACTACTTTTCATTTTCCATTTCTTCCCTCTGACAAAACTTCCTTGAACCAGTATTATACCCCTTTTGGATGATTTCATTTTTTTAATAGCATAAAACTTTGAAAGAATTTGAATCCGAAATAGACTGTAGTCTCTATATAAAGAGACTAAATCTAGCCCTCTGTTTTTATTACTATGTGGAGTTCATGTATAGTAGTGGTTCTTGGTGACTTTAAAAAGAACCCAATGTCAGAATCTATAGTATTGGGGAAAAAACATGGGTAATATACTTGAGTATTGCTATCTACTGAAACTATATGGTAAATAAATTATGCCTGCTTGACCTCCGTTGCCTAGATCCTAATTCTTTGTACTGTTTTCAATTGCTAAAATTTTTTAAACACAGCCTAAAATTCCCTTCTGTCTCTTTGCATTCTTCACTTTCTTTGACCACTTTCTATTTTCAGTGGTAGAAGACCCCACCCCTTTTTTGTACCATTCAATCTCACTCCCAGAATCTATTGTCATACCCTGCCTCACTGAACTGCCTGGAGGAGTTATAAAACTGTTTTAAAGTGCCTTTCAGAGCCACCCTGCAGCACTCTGCAAATAGGTTCTTTTGTTTTGAGGACTAAAGACACACTATCTCAGCTACACTATTGAGAAATGTATAAAGACCAACCTATCTGGATGTAAAGGAAATTTTTAACCCCTTGCCTCTCCCTTTGCCCAGTCTACATGTATAATTTAAAAAATTTTTTTAATTCATTTATTCACATGTGCATACATTGTTTGGGCCATTTCTCCCCACTACCCCCCACATGTATAATTTTCAGTGGTATTTTTACTTTAGGAATTCAGACATTTGTACTTTCACTAAAAAAGTTCCTTCTGATCAGAACCCTTCATAATTTAAAGCAGAATGGAGATGGAAAGTGTGTTTTAAAGGTATACCATAGGTCTATGCTAGGATTTTTACATAAATTATTTCATTTAATCCTTAGCACGCCCAACAAAAATGTTAGTTGTCCTTACCCAAGGCTGTTTACTTGTGTAAAGAAAACACTCCCTGTGTTAGCTGTCTACCAAACAGAAATCAGGTTGTATTCAGTTAGCACTTCTAAGAGGTTTCAGAGAACACATTCTTTAGATTCTTTATACACTCCACTTGTTGCTACTCCCATCTGCTGCCCTAGTTGGCTGGCTCTTGGTGCCAAGCATGGTTGATATTTTCCCAAACTCTGCCCTTGTGTTTGGAAGTGGGACAGGAACTGCAAAGAAACACAACTTTTATATAGTTACCTGAGTCATGGACGCTTTCCCAGCTTATTCAGTGGAAGTTGTATGGTCTGAACTCACCTCAATTTATGATAAAGAATAAGAGGAATATAAAATAATTATGACAGTATGTATTTAATAAAAATAACAATAATTTTCAAGGAAGTAAGTCAAACTTGTGAAAACACTTTCTTTGATAGCATACTATGTTTTATCTTGGTTATAAATCTCAAACCAATAGGTATCAAACATATATCATCATCCAAAGTAAATTTGATTCATGCTTTTATAAATCTACAGGTTAGACGGGTTTGTAAACTATATTAAGAGTGTGTAATATAATATAGCATTTTAAAAGCCAGTATGGTTTTGAGTAACTGACATAGTTACAAATAACTTATTAGAGCAAAGTAGGGAAAATCCCTTTTTAATTGATAATAACACCATGCTCAAGTTTCTTTTCTCTGGAATTGAGATGCTTGAAATGGAAAAGAGCAATTGAAATGCTTAAGGGATCTGGGGAGAGTGGTTTATGAGGGTGGGACACAAAGTAAATACAATAAAGACAGCTTGAGTAGTTGGTGAATATTGGTGCTCCCGGCTATTTTGAGTGGTGTGAGCAATAATGAGCACAATCTGGCAGAAAAAGGGATAAGCACAGGCAGAAATATGACCATTGGAGAAATAAGCCTGGGATTCCAGCAGTATCTCTCCCCCTCTCAATTAGTGTTCCCTGAGTGCCCTTCCCATAGACCTTGTGAGACTTTTAGTAAGAAGAGAAAGAAATGGTCTGGGAAGAAATGGTCTGAAGGAATTGAAGTGAGAAAGACATAATTGTTTTGTCAAATATTTACAGCTGGGATCTGGGGTATCTCTCAGTGGAAGTGCTTGACTAGCATGTTTGAGGCCCTGGGTTCAATCTCCAGCACTTGAAAAAACCCTCACAAATCACTAAGGGTATCAGAATTGATTCATAGACAAAAGATGCTTTCTGGGGTACTATTGCACAGTATGGTCACTGTACATTTCAAAGAGCTAGAAAAAAGTTTTGGAAGTTTTCACCAAAGAATTGAGGAGATAAGCATGTTTGACCTGATTTAAACATTATGCACTGTATACAAGTATTAACCATTCCATGATGCCCATTAAAATGTATAGTTTTTTTTTTTCATTTTTCTTTTATTATTCATATGTGCATACAAGGCTTGGTTCATTTCTCCCCCCTGCCCCCACCCCCTCCCTTACCACCCACTCCACCCCCTCCCGCTCCCCCCCCTCAATGCCCAGCAGAAACTATTTTGCCCTTATCTCTAATTTTGTTGTAGAGAGAGTATAAGCAATAATAGGAAGGAACAAGGGGTTTTGCTGGTTGAGATAAGGATAGCTATACAGGGCATTGACTCACATTGATTTCCTGTGCGTGGGTGTTACCTTCTAGGTTAATTCTTTTTGATCTAACCTTTTCTCTAGTTCCTGGTCCCCTTTTCCTATTGGCCTCAGTTGCTTTAAGGTATCTGCTTTAGTTTCTCTGCATTAAGGGCAACAAATACTAGCTAGTTTTTTAGGTGTCTTACCTATCCTCACCCCTCCCTTGTGTGCTCTCGCTTTTATCATGTGCTCATAGTCCAATCCCCTTGTTGTGTTTGCCCTTGATCTAATGTCCACATATGAGGGAGAACATACGATTTTTGGTCTTTTGAGCCAGGCTAACCTCACTCAGAATGATGTTCTCCAATTCCATCCATTTACCAGCGAATGATAACATTTCGTTCTTCTTCATGGCTGCATAGAATTCCATTGTGTATAGATACCACATTTTCTTAATCCATTCGTCAGTGCTGGGGCATCTTGGCTGTTTCCATAACTTGGCTATTGTGAATAGTGCCGCAATAAACATGGGTGTGCAGGTGCCTCTGGAGTAACAGTCTTTTGGGTATATCCCCAAGAGTGGTATTGCTGGATCAAATGGTAGATCGATGTCCAGCTTTTTAAGTAGCGTCCAAATTTTTTTCCAGAGTGGTTGTACTAGTCTACATTCCCACCAACAGTGTAAGAGGGTTCCTTTTTCCCCGCATCCTCGCCAACACCTGTTGTTGGTGGTGTTGCTGATGATGGCTATTCTAACAGGGGTGAGGTGGAATCTTAGTGTGGTTTTAATTTGCATTTCCTTTATTGCTAGAGATGGTGAGCATTTTTTCATGTGTTTTCTGGTCATTTGAATTTCTTCTTTTGAGAAAGTTCTGTTTAGTTCACATGCCCATTTCTTTATTGGTTCATTAGTTTTGGGAGAATTTAGTTTTTTAAGTTCCCTGTATATTCTGGTTATCAGTCCTTTGTCTGATGTATAATTGGCAAATATTTTCTCCCACTCTGTGGGTGTTCTCTTCAGTTTAGAGACCATTTCTTTTGATGAACAGAAGCTTTTTAGTTTTATGAGGTCCCATTTATCTATGCTATCTCTTAGTTGCTGGGCTGCTGGGGTTTCATTGAGAAAGTTCTTACCTATACCTACTAACTCCAGAGTATTTCCTACTCTTTCTTGTATCAACTTAAGAGTTTGGGGTCTGATATTAAGATCCTTGATCCATTTTGAGTTAATCTTGGTATAGGGTGATATACATGGATCTAGTTTCAGTTTTTTGCAGACTGCTAACCAGTTTTCCCAGCAGTTTTTGTTGAAGAGGCTGCTATTTCTCCATCGTATATTTTTAGCTCCTTTGTCAAAGATAAGTTGCTCATAGTTGTGTGGCTTCATATCTGGATCCTCTATTCTGTTCCACTGGTCTTCATGTCTGTTTTTGTGCCAGTACCATGCTGTTTTTATTGTTATTGCTTTGTAATATAGTTTGAAGTCAGGTATTGTGATACCTCCTGCATTGTTCTTTTGACTGAGTATTGCCTTGGCTATTCGTGGCCTCTTGTGTTTCCATATAAATTTCACAGTAGATTTTTCAATCTCTTTAATGAATGTCATTGGAATTTTGATGGGAATTTAATTAAACATGTAGATTACTTTGGGGAGTATTGACATTTTTACTGTGTTGATTCTACCAATCCATGAGCATGGGAGATCTCTCCACTTTCTATAGTCTTCCTCAATCTCTTTCTTCAGAAGTGTATAGTTTTCCTTGTAGAGGTCTTTCACATCTTTTGTTAGGTTTACACCTAGGTATTTGATTTTTTTTGAGGCTATTGTAAATGGAATTGTTTTCATACATTCTTTTTCCGTTTGCTCATTGTTAGTGTATAGAAATGCTAATGGTTTTTCTATGTTGATTTTATATCCTGCTACCTTGCTATAGCTATTGATGATGTCTAGAAGCTTCTGAGTAGAGTTTTTTGGGTCTTTAAGGTATAGGATCATGTCGTCTGCAAATAGGGATATTTTGACAGTTTCTTTACCTATTTGTATTCCTTTTATTCCTTCTTCTTGCCTAATTGCTCTGGCTAGGAATTCCAGTACTATGTTGAATAGGAGTGGAGATAGTGGGCATCCTTGTCTGGTTCCTGATTTTAGAGGGAATGGTTTTAATTTTTCTCCGTTAAGTATAATGCTGGCTGTAGGTTTGTCATATATAGCTTTTATAATGTTGAGGAACTTTCCTTCTATTCCTAGTTTTCTTAGAGCTTTTATCATGAAATGATGTTGGATCTTATCAAAGGCTTTTTCTGCATCTATTGAGATGATCAAGTGGTTTTTGTCTTTGCTTCTGTTAATGTGGTTTATTACGTTTATTGATTTTCGTGTGTTGAACCACCCCTGCATCCCTGGGATGAAGCCTACCTGGTCGTGGTGAATAATCTTTTTGATGTGTTGCTGAATTCGATTTGCCATTATTTTGTTGAGGATTTTTGCATCAATGTTCATTAAGGAGATTGGCCTATAGTTCTCCTTTTTGGAGGTGTCTTTGCCTGGTTTTGGGATAAGTGTAATAGTGGCTTCATAAAATGTGTTTGGCAGTTTTCCTTCCCTTTCTATTTCATGGAACAGTTTAAGGAGGGTTGGTATCAGTTCTTCTTTAAAGGTCTGATAGAATTCAGCAGAGAATCCATCAGGTCCTGGACTTTTCTTTTTGGGGAGACTCTTGATTACTGCTTCAATTTCATTTTGTGTTATAGGTCTATTCAGGTGATTAATTTCCTCTTGGTTCAGTTTTGGATGATCATATGTATCTAGAAATCTGTCCATTTCTTTTAGATTTTCAAATTTATTTGAATATAGGTTCTCAAAGTAGTCTCTGATGATTTCCTGGACTTCCATGGTGTTTGTTGTTATCTCCCCTTTTGCATTCCTGATTCTACTAATTTGGGTTTTTTCTCTCCTCATTTTAGTCAGGTTTGCCAGGGATCTATCGATCTTGTTTATTTTTTCAAAGAACCAACTTTTTGTTTCATTAATTCTTTGTATGGTTTTTTTGGTTTCTATTTCGTTGATTTCAGCTCTTATTTTTATTATTTCTCTCCTTCTATTTGTTTTGGGATTTGCTTGTTCTTGTTTTTCTAGGAGTTTGAGATGTATCATTAGGTCATTGATTTGGGATCTTTCAATCTTTTTAATATATGCACTCATGGCTATAAACTTTCCTCTCAAGACTGCCTTAGCTGTGTCCCATAGGTTCCGGTAGGTTGTGTTTTCATTTTCATTGACTTCTAGGAACTTTTTAATTTCCTCTTTTATTGCATCGATGATCCATTGTTCATTAAGTAATGAGTTATTTAGTTTCCAGCTGTTTGCATGTTTTTTGTCTTTACTTTTGTTGTTGAGTTCTACTTTTACTGCATTGTGGTCAGATAGTATGCATGGTATTATTTCTATTTTCTTATATTTGCTGAGGCTTGCTTTGTGCCCTAGGATATGATCTATTTTGGAGAAGGTTCCATGGGCTGCTGAGAAGAATGTATATTGTGTAGAGGTTGGATGAAATGTTCTGTAGACATCTACTAGGTCCACTTGATCTATTGCATATTTTAGATCTTGGATTTCTTTATTGAGTTTTTGTTTGGATGACCTATCTATTGATGATAATGGAGTGTTAAAGTCTCCCACAACCACTGTGTTGGCGTTTATATATGCTTTTAGGTCTTTCAGGGTATGTTTGATGAAACTGGGTGCGTTGACATTGGGTGCGTACAGATTGATGATTATTATTTCCTTTTGGTCTATTTCCCCTTTTATCAGTATGGAATGTCCTTCTTTATCTCGTTTGATCAATGTAGGTTTGAAGTCTACTTTGTCAGAGATAAGTATTGCTAATCCTGCTTGTTTTTGGGGGCCATTGGCTTGGTAAATCTTCTTCCAGCCTTTCATCCTAAGCATATGCTTATTTCTGTCGGTGAGATGGGTCTCCTGTAAGCAACAAATTGTTGGATCTTCTTTTTTAATCCATTTTGTTAAACGGTGTCTTTTGATGGGTGAATTAAGTCCATTAACATTAAGCGTTAGTACTGATAGGTATGTGGTGATTCCTGCCATTTAGTTATCTTAGTTGTTTGAAGGTTTGATTGTGTGTACCTAACTTGATGTTACTCTCTACTGTCTTGCTTTTTCTTATCCTGTGGTTTGGTGCTGCCTGCCTTTTCATGGTTAAGTTGGGTGTCACTTTCTGTGTGCAGGATCCCTTGCAGAATCTTTTGTAATGGTGGCTTTGTGGTCACATATTGTTTTAGTTTCTGCTTATCATGGAAGACTTTTATTGCTCCATCTATTTTGAATGATAGCTTTGCTGGGTAGAGTATCCTGGGGTTGAAGTTATTTTCATTCAGTGCCCGGAAGATCTCACCCCACGCTCTTCTTGCTTTTAATGTTTCTGTTGAGAAGTCTGCTGTGATTTTGATGAGTTTACCTTTGTATGTTACTTGTTTTTTCTCTCTTACAGCCTTCAATATTCTTTCCTTAGTTTCTGAACTTGTTGTTTTAATGATGATATGTCGTGGAGTAGTTCTATTTTGATCTGGTCTGTTTGGTGTCCTGGAGGCCTCTTGCATCTGTATGGGAATATCTTTCTCTAGATTTGGGAAATGTTCCGTTATTATTTTGTTGAATATATTACGCATTCCCTTCTCTTGCACCTCTTCTCCTTCTTCGATGCCCATGATTCTCAAGTTTGGTCTTTTGATGGAGTCAGTGAGTTCTTGCATTTTCTTTTCACAGGTCTTGAGTTGTTTAATTAATAGTTCTTCAGTTTTTCCTTTAATTACCATTTCATCTTCAAGTTCTGAGATTCTGTCTTCTGTTTATTCTATTCTGCTGGATTGGCCTTCCGTTTTGTTTTGCAGTTCTGTTTCGTTCTTTTTTCTGAGGTTTTCCATATCCTGGCTGTTTTCTTCTTTATTGTTGTCTATTTTTGTCCTGAGTTCATTTATCCATTTATTCATTGTGTTCTCTCTTTCACTTTGGTGTTTATACAGTGCTTCTATGGTTTCCTTTATTTCTTCTTTTGCTTTTTCAAATTCTCTATTTTTATTGTCTTGGAATTTCTTGAGTGTCTCCTGTACATTTTGGTTGACCCTATCCAGTATCATCTCTATAAAATTCTCATTGAGTACTTGTAGTATGTCTTCTTTTAAATTATTCTTGTGGGCTTCATTGGGTCCTTTGGCATAGTTTATCTTCATTTTGTTGGAGTCTGGATCTGAGTTTCTGTTCTCTTCATTCCCCTCTGGTTCCTGTACTAATTTTTTGCTGTGGGGAAACTGGTTTCCTTGTTTTTTCTGTCTTCCTGTCATTGTCCTTGGTGTTGTTACTGTCCCTGTACTGTGTGTAATTAAGTATAAAATGTATAGTTTTTATGTTTTTGCGTATGAGCTAAAATAAAAGTAAAAATACATCTGTTTAAAAATAAAAAGAACCCCTAGCTAGTAGCAAACTCGCCAGAACATTTCTTTGGTTGGCCTCATATCAAGGCCAGATGAAGAACAAGCTGTAGAGAAGAACCTCGCTCTAACATGGAATATGATCTAAGTCAATGCCCTTCTTGGATCTTTTCTATAGGGATTTATTACTGGAAGTAACAGAAGGGCTATGTTAGAATATTAGAACATAGTTCCAAGGCATGAACCCTGAGGTTGTGATTTATAGTAAGGCTCTGGTGTACTAGCTGGACAGTAAGTACTATTTCACTGCAGATGTTTTCCATTTGAGATTTTTGATGCAGGGTTTTTGTGTATGCCCAACCTGTCAGTGCATCAGGGTAACTCAGTCAGCATCACCTAACTAGCACCTGCTATATGTTGTTTGTACTTGACCATTCTAGCAAGGAAGGTATTTGAACCTAGTAAGCCATTTCTGCTCGCCAAGATACTATTGGTAAGCAGCCCCTCTTAGGATATTAAAGTGTCCCTTGAGATTGTGAAGTAGATGACAAATAAACAAGTTTTCTCATAGTATCTGACCTTCCTTCTGTCTTTTCAGTCTAGAGTAATTCCCAGTAGTTTTAAAGTGTAAAGTGGGGTAGAGAATGTTACCCCATGAAGTAATGGACCTATTACTAAATGATTTCCTTTCACAATCCTGAATAAAGTTATTGACAGAGAGAGAAAGAGAGAGAGAGAGAGAGAGAGAGAGAGAGAGAGAAACAGAGAGAGAGAGAGAGTATGAGAGTATTGCACAGGCAGGATGGAGTGCCAGTTTCTTATGACATTTATGGACTTATGCAGTTGTTCCAGAGGCTTTGTCCATAAGTAGTTGCACGAACAGTTCTTCAACTTGATGAATCTGTGGGGAAGGATTACCAGAGGATCTTACTCAGCTGCCATCTTGCTCAAAGTCCACTAAGGGTTCATTTCTAGCACTCATTTCCCCCCACTGATATATGTGCCTGTCTTCATTATTGTCCTTTGTAGTAATTTTTGGAATCAGGAAGTGAGAGTACTTCAACTTCTTTATCAAGGTTATTTTGGCTATTCTGGATCTCTAGCATTTGTATGTGGATTTAAGAATGTCCCAAATTGTATTAAAATCAGCTTGGAGTTTGATAGCGATTGCAATGAATCTATAGACCGTGATTTTTAAAAGGCTCACACCTCACTTAGAATAGGATTCTAGGAGCAGTAGTTTTGTACAGTTTCCCTATCCCCTCTCTCACCAGTAACACCACATCGAAACTGAAGCTTATACCTTTTACCACTACCTTTTTTCTTCCTAAGTAGTCTGAATCCCCATGGTGTAAATATGGAATAAGACAACCAAAATGAAGTGCTCTTTTCAGTGACTCATATACCCATTGTATTTGGTTGGGATTACCCCTAAATTAAGAAGCTAAGAACAACAAAGTTGTAGAAAAATTACCTAAGTCAGAGATGGTTTTCCTTCACTCAAGTAAGCATGTGTGTGTGTGTGTGTGTGTGTGTGTGTGTGTGTGTGTGCGTGTGCATGTGTTGGTGTCAGTACCTGTGTGAGTGGCTGTATGTATAAGTCTGCATTTTTCTGTTTTAACCCTTGGGCATGGCTATGTGCATATGCATATATGTGTAGTTTTTATATCTTTTGCTTTTGAATCCTAGAAACAGTGCCTTTTGATTATAGAATCAAATGTTATATGTAAGCTTTATGACATTTTATCCTTTTAGCTGACCATATTGAGATTTCAGAGTTGCACATAAGTCTGCTCTTCCTGCCTGAAATGAGTATTTATCTTTTACTTCTCTACTTTCCTTTCCCTGTGCATTGTTACTGTGTTTGACACTAGTTTTTGCATTTGTTTCTGGGTTGTGAAGTTGCACATCCATCTGATCTCCATAGTTTTCCCACACCCCCTTAACAAAACTGTTACTACCTGTGCTGTCAACCTTGTGATGCTAGTTTATTGGACTTTACCCCTTCCTCCCAACCTTTACAACCAAGGAGTCAATTGTTTTACCGAACCTTTCTAATTCCCTCATATCTCATGCCTCAAAGGGTGCCAAAAGGGCCAGGTCATGTATCTCCCAATTACAGATAGGGCAAAGTATTTATCCTGTGATTTTCTAGGTCATAACAAACATGGTTTAGCACACTTGTTAGAGTATAAAGAAAAGAAAACCAGTCCTTAATATTGAAGAACACTCACTCAGTCAGGATTTTAAAGCTTAGTCAACTAGAAAGTTGGTGTTGCATTTTGCCTCCAGCTTTTAAAAGAAATGCTCCCTGCCTTTCTTCCTTCTTTTCCTCCACTGTTTCCATTAGCATTGTGATCTGCCATTCAGAGGTAGATTAGAAATGAAGGTAGCTAATAGTTTGCAAGTATTACATCTAAGTTGATGTTGAAATCATATAGAGAGGGGATATGCCAGTTTGGGGGAAATATCAGAATGACAGAGGTGAGGAAACATAGTTTGAAAAAGATTTCCTGAAGCTTCTGATACTATCTTTGGTGAGTACTATACCAACCTGGTTGAGAATCATTGCGATAAATAAAAATGACTGCTATATCATCCATGAGAATTTTATTTATATCAACTTTCAGTACCTTAATAAATGCTTTTGCCTTATAAAAATAGAAACTAACTTGCAACTACTTCTCAAATGATTTCTAGTATTTAAGATTTGTAATATCTATCAACTGTGAGGAGCCAGAAGAGGTAAAGAAGTTCTTGCAAATAAGAGGAAAAGGCACACGATCCTTTGTGTCACAAGCTCTGGCAGATTACATGGGGAGGAGACACAATTGTTTGAAATGGATGAAGAGACGAAAAATGCACTGGGCAGCTTCAACATACTTTTCCCACACAATTATACTAATTAGAGATTGTGTGTTGGTTGATGATCTCCTTTTTTTAAAATACAGATATCTCACGGAAAGGCTAAGCCTCAGTCATATTTTAGCATTAATTACTTTAATCAAATATTCAGATCAATTTCTATGTGATGTTTCTGTCCCTGAGTGCTATAGAAAGGAAAGTATAAGAGAGGTATATATATTTCCGCATCTCTTCCTTTACCTGTTTGATGGCATTATGAGAAAGAACTTTCAAAACACTTTTGTAGTAAAGAACTCAAGTGTTGGTATAGAATAAATGCACATGATATAGATTAATATGATTCTTTGTCCTTCATCATTCTAAATCCTACCCAACTTACCCAACTCAAATCCTGCACATCACAGAAAGCCTCCCCTTCCTCTACTAGCCTACATTATTTTTACCCATTTCTAACTGAAACAGTATTTATTGTCTATACCACCCAATCCAATGGTTGATTAGGTATGATATATCCTCCTATTCTTTAGTGAGTTTATATGTTCCCCTATACAAGACGAGTGAAGGATGTGTACTATAAATGACTGTTGGGAGGAAATGATTATGAGTTCTCAAGAGCAAGATTCGTGCCTTTCTTATTCCCTACTTTAGTATTCTCCATGGCATACAGAACAATACATAAGGAAAAAACCAATTAAAATACTATTGTAATTAAGATTTTACTCAATGTTGTCTACCTTAAAAATAACACATTTGCAAATGGCTGCTATGATGGATATGCTATATAGAAATGGCTTTAGTCACATAGCCTAAGTTGGCAGCATTCTTTCCCTGCTTTGTACTAACTTTAGCTCATGATATTAACCATTTCTGGTGGCTTGTTACTAGCTCCTTGTAATGACTACTGGGAGCACATACAAATGCCATCTGGTAGCTTCACACAATAGGATAGGAGAACTCTCTTTTCTTGTTTCTCAGCTTTCTAAGATCTATCAGCCTAATAGTTATTTCTTTGTTAAAACTTTCCCAGTTAAAACATAGAGAAAAAAGTTCATTTAGGTAAAATCATCCTTATCTTTTTTGACATAGCCTCAAAAGAGCAAAATAAGAATGCCTTTCTAGAAACACAGAACAGCTTTTTAATTCTCAGCAGTTGCTGGAACAGTAAAACATAGTAGCCATTGGCAGAGTATGTATTAAAGGGATTTATATATTTAATCATTTCCCCTCTGTACTTTCTCTGCCTTGTACTTCTTCCTTGTTACATCAGGCAGAATACAGTGCTGATGATTGCTTCCTCCCCCCCTCCGCCCTGGCCAAATGAAGTTTAAAATTATGAATGCTGTATAATGAAATGGTGATTTTTTTTCTCTCCTGGTAGTACAAAGGGATTTCCTGATGTGTAAAATGAGACAAAGATAAATAACAAACAGATGTTCTCACAAAATGTTCATTAAATCCCTGCCTATTGGAAGATGCTGGATTACATGTGTTAAAACTCTAAATGTGTTAGAGAATAAGGAGCTTTTATACCTTAATGCTCAATTTAGGAAAGACTATATAGCTTTCTCTGTAAAAATCATAGTAATGCGTGACTTGCAGTCTCTTTCTCATTTAAGAGTGACTTGTCATGACTGTTTTTAAACTTTTCTTATTGATTTTGACAATTCTAATTATCCAACCAGGCATCACCTTATTGGGGGATTATGAAGTAGGTTTAATCCTTTTTTAGACCCCAGATGGGGTTATCCTACACATGGAAGTTAGTGCTTTTGTATGGAACACCTCTAAAGAACTATGTATCATGTGTATGTGATAATGATTTTAAGGGAGTGGAGTTGGAAAGGGAGAGTGGTTATAAGATCATCCTTACGTTGTCCACTGATTCTTCCATAAAAAAGTAGAATTTGTAGTTCTTAATGCAGTGTATTGCTTACAGCAAAGCCTTCCTGCTACTGGTATGTCACTGTTCTGCTGTAAAATGTTAGGTAGTTGTTTATTTCAGGTAAGTTATAATATGCACTTTATGCTCCAAAGGTGGAAAGGAATTTTGTTGTTGTTTTGTTTTTATTTTTGTGGTACTAGGGATTGAACTCAGGGTCTTCTGCTTGCTAGGCAGGCACTCCACCACTTGAGCCACAAAGTCTTATTTTATTATAGATTGTTTTTCAGATAGGCTCTGAAGCTATCTTTGTCTAGACTGCCTTCAGGCTGTAATCCTTCTATCTGTAGCCCCCAAGTAGCTGAGATTACAGGTGTGTGCCAGCATGTCCAGCCCTAGGATTCCCTATTTTTAACTGGGGAAGAGGTGTAACCAAAGAAAAGATGATATTTAATCTGTGTCTTGAAGGATTGTAGTAGATAAGATAACAAAAAGCATTTCAGTCAGAAGTTACAGCATATGCAAAGATATAGAATCTAAAAAAAAAAACATGAGAAAGTTTTTGATGAAGTCCCAATGATTCTTATTTGGCTTTGTGTCTCATTTTCCTCATCTATAGTTGGACATAGTAATGATACCTATCTTATATGGTTGCGAGGATAAAATGAATTAATATATGAAATTTAGAACCATGCCTAGTACATGAGAACTAATTAAGAAGTCTTTACTCTTAATCATGATTTTGATAGCTGTATTTTGTAATGTGGCTAGGAAAAGAGGAGTCAAGTTGAAATAATAAGTATGCATGAGAAGGGCAAATTATTTTTTTCTCAAACCATTTTTGTTAGCATACATTAGCTGTATAGGGGGAATTCATTGTGGCATTTCTGAATGTGCTGACCTTGTATTGGTTAGGTTCATCCTCATCATCTCTCTCCCTCATCCCCCTCTTCTCTACTTAAAACAATTGCAAAAGGTTTCATTGTTCTATTTCATGTATGTAAGTAAAGTACATTGACCACATTCACTCTCCTTTATCCCCTCTATTCGCCCCCCACCCCATAAACACCCACTCCCTAATAGGAACTATTTTACAGTCCTTTCCTTCATTTTCAATTCCAAAGTCAGTGTTCAAAGGGTTTTCTCAATGTATCTCAGCTGTAAATATACTGTACTTTGGTCAGTTAACGCCCCCTTTATCACTCTCCCTTACCCTTTCAAGTGGGGCAAATTATTATTTATACTGTGCTAAGGAATGTGGATTTTTTTCTTAGAGGTGATTTGTAACTATTATGGAACTTTATGCTAGGGTTTAAAATATGCGATCAGATTTGAATTTTAAAAAGACTATTGTGTTCTGAAAGATAAATCTGAATGGTGAAGGTAGGGAGAAGGATTTGTGAAGAGTGGAGCTAGAGAGATCAGTTATAAGGCTATTTCAAATAGTCCATGTAAAATATGATGGATGATGTAAATTAGAAAAATGGCAATAGGAATGAAAAGACAAGTTACAAATTAAAGAACTATTTTAGTGTTATCAGGTATCACAAACTGACAGCTAACAAGCTGTGTTATTTGGCCCACACAGTGTTTAAATTTGAATGCCCTTAAATGGAATATGTACTCTCCAGTTTGACTTAGGTGCTGCAACTCACTTCTGAGTTATTATCTGGCTGGCTTTTTGTGAGTGAGGGAGAAGAGTAAAGAATGACTCCTAGATTTTTTTTTAGGTAACTAGACCAAAGAGGGACCAAAATTTTAGATTGGGAATTAAGGAACATGAAAAAATTGAGGAGAAAATATGAATTATGCTTGGGGTATGTAAATTGGAAGTATATAATAGGATATTAATTAGAAATATAGATCTGCCAGTCAGGAGATATATCTGCACTGGAGATACAGCTTGAGGGAGTCATTAGCTTGTAGGTGGTAGCTGAAACAATTTAGGTGGCTATCACTCACAGACTATGTTTATAGTGCTAAATGAAGGAGCCTGAGCTCAATAAGAAACCAGTGAAGTGACCAAAATGACACTAAATGAAGAATGAATTTCAAGCATGTAGTAGACCAGTGGTTCTCAAAGTATACTCCATGGAGCCCTCAGTGATTCTCAAAGTGTGGTCCCCAGGGCTCCATGAGATTCTTCCAGGGACTCTTGAGATGTCAAAAACAATTTTCACAATAATCCCAAGATGCTATTTGCCTTTATCAGTGTATTGACATTTCACTGATGATGCAAAAGCAATTGTGGATAAAACTGCTGGTGCATTAGCAGGACTACATTAGTTAATAATCGTATTCCTTACCAACACATGCTCAAAGTTAAAAAAACATTTTCACTTAGTAATCTTTTTTATGTCAGTAAATATTCATTTTATTGAATTTTAACCATTTACCATTCTATGTATCAAAATAGGAAGTACACACTTCTTATGTATACTGGTATATGATGGTGTCTCATACTAAATCACTTGCATGATTGAATTGCAAACCAAACTAGCAGTTTTTTACATGGAACTCCAGTTTTACCTGAAAGAACAACTGACAAACCATGGCTATTCTATGTCACTGGGCATTTGGCAGCATTATCTCAAGAAATAAAGTGAGCTTGTCATTTTAAGGAAAACAGCTGACAGTATTTCTTGCCAATATCAAATTTGAGGTTTCAAGTGCAAATTAGAATTTTGGAACACTTGTGTCTGCCACCATGAACTTGAGAACTTCCCAATATTTACCAGTTTGTCTAATGAGGCAATTGTAATATTAACTAATGGGACTTAAAAAATTGTACAATGAAATGTGTCACCATTTGGAAGATTTTCACAACTCAGCAAATCAATATTTGTCAAGTGATCAATACATGGTGATGTAAAATTACGCCTAGGAAAATTCATTAAAGTACAAGATTGAGCCATGATTTTAATATAAAAAGCCTTAAAAAGTACATTAATATGATTTCAGATTCCCTATTGCTCTAAAATTAACATTGTCAAATTTTAGTGTAGTATCAAAGAATAATATCCACAATTATGTGAAAAGGCTATTCTTCCATTATCCAACTATGTATTTACTTGGGGCTAGATTTTCCTCATATACTTTAGCCAAAGAACATGTCACAACAGAATGAATGCAGAAGCAGACATAAGAATCCAGCTGTCTTCTAGTAAGTTATTTTCTATAAAACTATTTGCAAAAATAATGCCATTATTCTCATTGATTATACTTTATACTTTGTTTTGGAAAATATAGTTATGTTCTTAAACATTTTCTGTTAATATGTGTTAGACTTGCTATATTTTTAATAAATATTGAAATATCCTAGTTATAATTTCTAATAAAGTAATTTTTTTAAGTAAAAATGGTAGTAAAGTTTCTTAGGATAGGAACTTAGTAGAACAGGATAAAAGTGGAGCAAAATGGGAAAAACATTTCCTGATCCCCATGCAGGAAATGGGAGTAAAGACTCCCTAATAGAGTAAATATTAATACGTATAACCTACAAAAAGTAAGGGTTTTTGGGATTCTCAGTATGTTTTTAAATGCATAAATAGGTCCCAATTATCAAAAAGCTTTGGAACTTATTGTAGAGTACTAAAAAATGTAGTGGGGAGAACAAATGTGCAAACTTGTCTCACTATTAAGTAGCTTAGAATTCTATAAGGAAATTGAGACAATGAATAATTGGATTATGGAAAATGTGACTAGACTTAGACAGTAGGCACCAAACAAGTTAAGTAAGAGTATGTACTAAAGTGTTGAGGGATTTGTTAGTAAGTGAGACTTGAGCATATCTAGGATTTCATAGAACAAAAGTGTGGAGAGGATACTTTCCAAGCAAGATGACTAGCATTAGCAAAGTCCCAGAGGCCAAGGTAAGTGTAATGCTCTTTAGGAACAATAAAGAGAGCAACCCTGCTGGAGTAAATAGTTTGCATTGGTGAGTAGTTAGAGATTAGTTGGATAAAAAGATGAAAGCTAGATTATGGCCAGTCTTAAACATCAAAATGAATGATTTAGGCTTTTATGGGCAATGAAAATCTATTAAAGTTCATAATTTAGGATGATGATCTGATAAAAGTGGTACTTCATAAAAATTAATCTAGAAATAGTATAAAGGAGAAACTGGAAATTGAAAGACTAAAAATCAATTAGTGGAGTATTATAGCACCCATGCATGAAGTGATGAGGTCCTTAAGTTGGAATGGAAATAATCAATATAATTTTATAATGGCATAATAAGGAAAACTTGACTGATTAGAAAGGGGATTAATTTTGAAAATGTCTGACTAAAAAATTGGTGATGCCACTGATGGAAAATGAAACAGCATAGGTTTCGCAACCTGCATGAACTCATCCTAGGAACCTAACTGGGAGCAACAGGAGAAAGGACAAAAGACAAACATGCCAAAAGCTGGGATCAGGTGGGCTGAGTGCTCTGGTGGAGACACACAACAGCCTTGACCACCTCCAGCGAGTTTATTATATACAGCAGCAAACAAGGAAGTGGGATAGCAAATTCAGCAGAGCAACAGTTCTTGGGGCAGCGTGACCTTGTAGTTATCAGGAACAGGGGGAACCTGCAATTGCTACTTTCTGTACCTACTGTTCCTGTCTGAAGGTCATGGTGTGAACATCCTTGTTCTTATGCAAAGCAGCTGTGCTGCATTTTGCTCTCTCTCCCTTCTGCAGCTGGGGGCTGTGCCAATCCCAGCCTGCAGATTCTTTCACATTGCTGTGCTCATGTCAAGTTCTCATAGGCTTCTCATACTCTGCTCTCCACATATAGGGAGTCCCGATATGAGGAGTTAACAATGAATAGAGTATTTGTTAGATGTTTGGGATTATCTTAATAGAAATATATATGCATAGAGAGTAACCACATAGGGGTTTATATAAGAGGTGATCATTGGGTTGGAGGAAATAATGAATTGCATGAGGAAAAATTATATAAATTATGAGCCTAGGAATTAAGTCATGGTCTACAGCTATTAGGTTTTGATAGGAGGAGCTAGTAAAAGAAACAATTCAAGACTATTAGAACAGAATAATATAAAATTGCAGAAACCAATGGAAGAGTTTTGAAAGGGTATGAATGAGCTGAGTAAGATTAGACACAGAGTGAAATATTTAACATATAAATATTAAATATTTATAAAATAAATTTTAAAAAGCTCTCTTAAAGTTATCTTCTCTGTATATTTTACTCAACGATGTTTCCTAAATATCTAGAATTTTATTTAGCACATAGTAGGTGATAGCTCCTGATTATTTAGCATATGTTAGATGATTGGCTACTGCTGCTAAAAGTTCTGTTGACACCTTATAAACACTTTTAAGAAAAATAATGAGGAATATCTATATTTATTTTTTGGGCCTGGGGTTTGAACTCAGGGCCTCATGATGGCTAAACAAGCGCTCTGACACTTGAGCCATGCCCCTGCCTGTGAGCAATATCTCCATGTATGACCCTTCATGGATATATTGCTTTTTTCTGTTTACCTATTAGACACTATTATTGGAAGCCAATACAGTGTTATTGTAATGCACAGTAAAGGCAGAGTGAATTAGTTAGCTTTGCTGACTCACATGTAAGGGAGCTAGAGGCTAGATGGTAGCTGTCTATTTGCCTACCTTTACAGACCAAAACACAGCTGGTAGCCTTACCTTGTTGTCCTTTTAGGATATGTTCTTCATCTGAGTAGGATATTTTCTTTTGCTGGTAGTGTCTTGTGCAAACATCTGCCTGGCATCAAAATGAATAACTGCCCTAGAATTTAAATGTTCTAATCACATTCATTAAGACACTTGATTTTAGTGTGAATTTATTTTAATATTGGTCTACAAAATTTAGTTGCAAATCTTTCAGAAGACTAGAGTATTGGTTGGGTTGAAAAATTTATGTCCAACCTGGTTGTTAAAGTAATTTTGTTTATTTCAATTTTGATTTGAGGTATGAGTTGAAAAATGGGCAATTTTACTAGAGGAAACTAGTTATCCAATATTTATGGATCCCCTCATAAACTAATAATATGAAAATGATCATTTTTGAGCTAGGATTTTATATTCACTATCAACTAGTCTGTAACAAAATACCCCAAAATTTAGTATGTTAAACAAGAAAAAATTATCTCACAGTCTTTGTGGATCAGGAATCTATAAATGGTTTAGCTAGATGCCCATGACTCAGGATCTGTCAGGAGGCTATAACCAAGCTGTAAGCACGGGATGTGGTCTCATCTGAAAGATTGACTAGATGGCGAGATCCATTTTCACACTCATTCATGTGTTTTGTGGCCAGCCTTAGTCTCTTGCTGCATGGCCTTCTCCACTGAGCTGCCCCATGAAATGGCAGAGGCCATTCCAAAGAAAGTAATCCAAGAAAGAGTGAAGGACAGTGTCCAATACAGAAGCTGGAGTCATTTTATAATCCAATCTCAGAAATAACATCCCATCACTTTGAATCCAAACACATTGAAAGGGTGAGAACATTACACAATGGTTTGTTAGTTGGAATTGAGGCTCATTGATGAATAACTTGGAATCTGCCTACCACAGATTTATTGACACCTCATTTACCTTCAAAATATACAACTGAAGTTATAGAAAGAGGGAAGATACAGAGTTTGTTGTTTTGTAATGAAACCAGGAACATATCCTGTTATGGGAAATATGAAAAGTTAGCTCTTCCTCTATAAAAGGAACTTAGAAAAACATCTGAAGATCAAACACACACACACACACACACACACACACACACACACAAACACACACATCATAGTTTTTTTTTGTGATGCTGGGGATTGAACCCCAGGCCACATGCAAGCTAAGCAAGCCTTCTAACACTGAGCTACACCACGGCCCTCTATTTTGTTTTTAAAGGCATATTGTATTTACTAAAATAAAGTCTGAGAAAAAACTGAAAAGCCAAATGAGAAAAAGAAGTTCATATAAATAGATAAAATTTATCTTCACTTTACTCCTACAATTACAAAACCACCCCAAAAGACAACAAAAATGTTTGATGTTATCTGCAGCTCCATTTTAATTTCAATGCTGTTATTCAATTAATATGTTAATATGAAATAAGATATAAACTACCATTAAATGTAGCTGCTATATGTTGGTTTTAGTGCACATTTGAAGGCAGAGATAGGAAAAGTAGACTAAACCTGTAAGAATTGAATTCTAAAAACAAATATTATGGGTTCCCCTCATGGTTCATACCTTTTCCACTTACCTTTTCTTATGTTACATTTTAGTTTAATGAACTAAATTATTTAAAAACACATTTTGATGATAGAATGGTAATTTAGTAGGAAGCAGAACAATGCTGTCTTACAGCAGATCTTTAAATTAAATTTTAACTAAATTAATTTCATGAGGTCTAGGTTGTTCTATCTAAATCCAGAAATTATAGGGATTCGTTTACATTCATAAACCATATCCCATTTACTCCAAATAAAAGATATAGCCCTGTTCTTATCTATCGAGACAAAGGTAAGAAAGAAAAGCACTTTATTAATTATAAAATCAGATGCCTATTTGAAACTTAGGAAAGAAAAACATTTATAAAATTTAAAGGGAGTGTATTTGTATATGTATTTCAAAAGTGATACACTTCTGAAATAGCCATTCCTTATTTGGAAACAGAGACATCTTTATTCTCCAAAAGAAAAATAATAAGTGAAAAAGAAAGAGTGGATTATTTGATCTCCCTCCTAGTTTTCATATTCTGAGTTCATATTCAAAGTAAATATTAGAAGGATAAATATGGGTTATTTGTGTTAAGGAGCGTGCATAATTAAAATCTGTAGATCAGCTGGGTGCATTGCTCATGCCTGTAATCCTAGCTTCTTGGGAGGCTGATATGGGAAAGATGGTGGTTCAAGGCTAGCCTGGGCAAAAAAGTTTGTGAGACCCCATCTCAGCCAATAAAAATTGGGTATAGTGGTGCACTCCTGTCATACCAGCTATCACAGAAGAGTAAATAGAAGGAAGTGTGAAATAGGAGAATCATGATCCAGGCCAGCCTAGGCATAAATATGAAACCCTATTTAAAAAATAAGGTAAAAAGGACTGGGGACATGGCTCAAGTGGTAAAGTGCCTGCCTAGCAAGCAAGGCCCTGCATGTGAACTTCAGTATTGTCCCTCCGCCCCGCAAATATCTGCAAGGCATCCCTAAACTCATTTTAGCCTAAACTTTTATAGAGTAAATACTGTGTGTGTGTGTGTGTGTGTGTGTGTGTGTGTGTGTGTGTGTGTGTGTAAATATATTTGGGCTTGGAGGCCATGGTAGTAGGAAAGTGCTGTATGCTTTATAATAGGAGGCTTATTCTTTTGTGTGCTACCAGGAAATGTAGACAGTTGCTTTACAGCCGTAGATCACCTTTACATTCTTTGTAGCTCAGGAGTTGGTCAAAATAGGAGCAAAGCTGTGATTTGGTCTTCTTTATGCCCTTGGATATTCTCTTCAAATAGGATTTTGTTCTTAAATTCCATTTTTCCCCCCTGAGGCTTAACTAAAGTGTTTACTCCTAATTTTCTCATCCCCCATAGGTTCTGTTTCATATTTATTAATTGATCAGATACTTCTTGAGTTCCAACAATGTACCAGGCATGGTTTTATGTGTTAGAAATACATCTGAATATGAATAAACAAAAATCCAGGCCCTATTGCTTAGGTTCTAGGGAGACCAAATTTAGGCAAGAGTCATACACACGTGCATGTGCCACACACACAGAAATAGTCTTAAGTAATTTCATATTTAGTTGGAAGGTGATTAATGATTACATATGTGTTGATTTTATCTCTCTCTCTCTATATATATATAAAACTCCCTATATATAGTTGGAAGAATAGAGCAGGTTAAGAGAGAATGAGAACATTGGTGGGGTACAGGTTGTGATTTTAAATAAGATGCTTGGGGTGAGCTCATTGAAAAGGAACATTAAGAAGTTATTCGAAGAGGGTTGAGGAGAGTGGCTGTCTGGGGAAGGGCATTCAAGCAGAGGAAACAGCCAAGTTTCTTGGCTTGTCCAAGAAACTTGTGTTCAGGAAACTAGTATGACTTAAACAGAGTGAGAAAGGGGCATCACTAGCAGATTGACTTAGAAGGGTGTAACTGAGGAAGGTGGCAGATCTTGTGGGGCCTTGGAGCCATGGTAAAGACTTTGACTTTTACTGTTAAGTAAAATGAGGAGTCTATGGGATATTTTGAGCCGAACAGGGATGTAATATGGTTTTTGAAAGAGTTATGCTGGCTATTACCTGTGTGGCTTAAACCAATTTATTTAAGCATGGTTGACATACAAAAAGCTATACATATTTAATGTATTCAACTTGATGAGTTGGAAGATAAGTATACACCATGTAATCATGTCAATCTATGCTATAAAGCTATCCATCATCTCCAGACATTTCCTCCTGTTCTTATTTATTATTATTTGTGTGTGTGTGTGATAAAAACACTTAATTTAAGATCTACTGTCTTAGCAAACTTTTAAGTATATAATGTAATATTGTTAACTATAGGCAGTATGCTGTACAGTAAATCTCTAGGACTTCTTCAGCTTGTATCACCAACCCTTGCTACCCTTTGATGAATACCTCCCTTTTCTCCCTTCTTCCAGCTCCTAGCAACTACCATGCTACTCTCTAGTTCTATGAGTTTGAGTACTTTTGGTTCATCATAAAAGTGTTAGCATGCAGTGTTTTCCCTTCTGTGTCTGGCTTATTTCACTTAGCATAATGTTCTCCAGGTTTATCCATGTTGTTGCAAATGGCATAAGTTCCTGCTTTTTAAGCCTGAATAATATTCCACTGGAATGTTATATGTATACATATATATGTATATAATATACATGCTATATATTATATACATGTTACATATGTATGTATACATTTTCTTTATCTATTCATCCATATATGGACACTTTCTTTTTCTTCCATGTCTTGGCTATTGGGAGTAATTCTGCAATGAACATGAGAATGCAGATATCTTTTTAAGATTTTATTTTAGCTCGTTTGGGTTTATACACAGAAGTGGTTTTGCTACATCATATGGTACTTCTATTTTTAATTTTGGAGGGCACCTCCATACTATTTTTCCATTCTCACTAGAAGTGTACAGGAGTTCCCATTTCCTCACATTCTCACCAACACTATCTATCTTTTAAAAAATACTAGCCACCCTTGCAAGTATGAGGTAATATCTTATTGTGGTTTTGATTTGCATTTCCCCAATGATCAGTGGTGTGGAACACTTTTTGGAATTTTTTTATTAAGATATATTCATTATACAGGGGTGATTCATAGTGACAATTCTGATTAGACTTATATTATACATTATTTACATTGTTCTCATCATCTCTCCCCCTCAACCCCCTTCCCACCCCACTTAAAGCAATGTTAAGAGGTTTCTTAGTTCTGTTTTATATAGGTACATGAAGTCCATCTGCCATATACTGTCACCTTAATCTCCTTCCTTCATCCTACCTCTCCCACCAGTGCCCCCCCACTGTACCTATTTTATAGTTCTCCTCCCATTTTTCAACAACTTTCAGTACACATTCTTATATCCTCTACCTTCACATCTTATGTTATGTGATGTTACTGATGCTCTGTCATTTCCTTTTCCTTTCCCTCCTTCCCTGAGTTCCATAGAGTAGTTGGTGATGTGGAACACTTTTGCATATACCTACATCTTCTTTGGAGAAATATCTATTTAGGTACTTTGCTCATTTCTTAAAATTTTTTTGCTATTGAGCTGTAGGAGTTCCTTATATGTCTTTGATAATAACTCTTTATCAGTTGTATAGTTTGCTGTATTTTCTTATGTTTTATAGTATGTCCTTTTATTTTGTTGATTGTTTCCTTTGGTGAACAAAAGCTGCTGCTTCTCTAGAGAAGAGATTAAGGGTGTGGACAAGGTGTGAGCAAGGAGAACAAATAGGAGGCAGCTGTGATAATTAAGGCAACAGATGATCACAGTGGGAGCAGCATGGAAACAGTGTTCAATAGAAGTGAATAGATTCAGAATATATGATGAGGATTCAACAAACAAGATGTGCTAGTAAATTGGATATGGGATATGAATGGAGAGGTGAGGATGAATCTAAGGCTCTTTTGGCCTGAGGAAGAAAGTGACATTTACTGAGGTGGGAAAGATTGTAGGTGGAGGAAACTTAGCATGCAGGAGTTCAGGTTTGGACATGTTGCTTTGAGATCCTTACTAGACATCTAAGTGGAAATGTCAAGCAGATAGGTGAGTATATTAGTGAGTCTAGAGTTCAGAGAATAGGTCTGGACTGGTGCTATGCATTTGGGGATCTTCATAATATACATAATTTAATACAAGGGAGTGAAGATAGAGAACAGTTCCAAGTACTGAGCCCTAGATTAATGTACTGTTAAAAAGTTGGGAACCATTAAAGAAAACTGAGAAGACATGGTCAGTGAGTTATAGGAGAAAAATTAAGAAAGTGTGGTATCTTGAAATTAAGTAAATTGACTTGGTTATGTAAACTCTTGTTCTATTGCCAGTACCTTATTCCTTGTTCAGCACCACTGACATCACTTTTCTAAACCACAAGTCTTTTAACTAGTCTTCTTGCTTCTAATGCAGCCCCCCATAGCATCAGACTTTTCTATTTTAAAAACAAACTGGAACCTTTCACTTCCTTGCTAAAAACACTTAATCTATTTGTAGTTTATGCACACTCTACTGTTTTCTCTTTGGTGCTTCTCCCTTTGCTTAAGTAGTCAGTTGTACCTTAATGCCCCCTCTGCATTCCTCATTACTCGGCTAACTCCTACTCATCCTCTAAGACTCATTTGGGGGAGAAAGCCTTCTCTTGCCTTTCTTCTATATGTTTGCCTTGTGTATATTTTAATTGTTATCCTGGCTATACTATTTTCTAATTATCTGTTTATTTATTTGTCCTACTTGAAGCTGTTATTTCTTGGAAGACATTGACCATATTTTACCAGGTTTGGTACCTAGCAAAGGCTCTGATACATAGTAGACATTTAATAAATGTTTAATTTATGAATGAATGAGTGAGCAGTCACTTTTTCTCCTTGCTCTGGATATGTCACTTTTAGTTTAGAGGGTTATAAATTTTTCTCTCCAACTTTGAATGTTTGCCAGTTCTTCAATTTAAAATTTTGGTATAACTAGTTATGGGAAAGAATAACTGATTTGCATCTCAGATGCAAGAGCAGCCTGCAGAGAAACAAAATGCTATGGGTTTGGTAGAACTGGGATATCATCTCCTCCAGTGTAATCAACATACAAGTTAATACAGCCAATCTCCACAAGTTATGCTAGGTTACTGCATCGACCTCTGTGGGGTAGATACCTTTACCATGTAAAATAAGTTGTGCAAAACTCAAGTTTGTATGTATGTAGTCATCTGCCATCAGGGACCTTTTAAAGGGTACTTAGTACTTATTTATGATAAGCTTACAGGATTAAGCTCAATTTTATCCACTGTTGGGCTATATTTAATAGGTAAAAATGTAAAAATGCTCATGGTGAGTGTAGGCCCCAAAGTGACCACGCGGAGAGGAGTGATCTGGCCAAGAGATTCTTTATTGCCAGGTGGGAGAGGGAGAGAGCCAGGAGAGCCAGCAAGAGAAGGGCAGGGGCTTAAATACCCCTCAGTGAGACTTGGCATGATCTGATTGGTTAGGATCTTATGGTTCATGCTGATTGGAGGTTGGGGCAGAAGGGGAATTCAAGCTAGACTTGAGGCAGGACCATGACCCTGGGAAACAGAAACTTAAGGGTGCAGTAAGAACCGAAACCTATTGGCGCCATTATTGCCAACATTCCTCCCTTCTTTGTTTGTTAAGGAAGGGGGCCATTGTGTTCGCTCTGGCTTCTTCAAGCTGGCAAGGGGCGGTGGAGGGGAAGGGAGGGTTAGTTGGCAAACAATGTTGGGGTGGTGAGCCTCATGATGGCATACACCCAGGCTCTGAAAAATGAAGATTTCCTCTTCCCTGAAGTTGATGAAGGTCCCTTGTAGCCATAGGTCATAAAGAGTCTCCAGCCAATCCTTCAACCTCCGCATGGTGGGTATCAGCCAACTATCCTCATGTAGGTAGTCAAGGAATTGTAGCAGGCATCCTGTAATTGGGGTCTTGATGTTTATAACCTGGTGTCCTGGTAGGGTCCATTATAGGTGTCCTGTGCTATCAGGGGTTGGTATCCTTGAAGGAGAAGCTGGTTAAAGGTTTGGTTAGAGATTTTGTTGACCTGGGTTTGTAGAAACTTTAACAGACAAGGTAGGAGGGTGCAAAAGGCAATCAGCATGAATATAGGTCCGAGGAGGGGTAAGAGCCAAGCAATGAGATCTGCTGGCAGGGGGTGTTGTATGGGGTAGGATCCTCAGACTCCTGTGTCCTGGTGGGAGCCCTCATAGCAGTCCTCTGGACAGTTTTGGAGAGGTTGGTGTCCCTGGAGGTACAATTGGTTAAATTTTTGATTAGCAATAGCAGACATGTAGTATGATACAATGGAGGAAGCTTAAGAATAGGACAGCATGGGCATTGGCCAGGAGAACCACTGTGAAATGTTGTTCCCTAGACAATTTCAAGAGTCCTCCAATTCCCTTCTCCATTTTTCTAATTGTTTCTTGAGAGGTGCAGCCATTGGGGGAACCCATTGAGCTTTACAGCAGTGAGTGTCATGAGAATGATCAGATGAGGGCTGGTAGAAGATCCTTTTTGGAGAACAAGATGCCCTGGTTTAACAGAAATTGTTATAGAGTGGGGCAGGATCTGGTTTGCATGCTCTCTGAGAAGTTCCCTGAGAAGGCAGGTAGTCAGCCAGAGGAGCAGAGTCTGTTGGAGGCAAGTTTTCTAAGAGAAATGGGTGGTCATACATTATCTAAGACCCAAATAGGAATATTAGGAGGAGCATAAAAAGATGTCTGTTCAGGGACTACATACCTAGGGATCTAAATTCTGCAAAATCCTATAATTGCCAGGAAAGCTGTAAGCTGTCTTATGGTATGGGGGTTGGGAAACAGAAGATTGGGTTGATGCATTTATGACTCAGGGAGTGAGTCTGTCCCTTTAAGGCCACACCTAGGTAGGTGACCTGTGGGAGGCAGGGGCTGTCACGATTTAAATGTGACGCTCTTGGATAAAAGAGAGCTTTAGCTCATTATTTTATATAAATTGACACTTTTAACTTTTTAAATGTTTGTACCATATTTAGATAAAGTATAACATAACACTGTTACAAGGTGGTCATTTAAGACACATAAGAAAATATGTAAATGAACTCTGATTTAGTAGTACTTAAAGCTTGACAAGATCAGCAGAAAACACAAATAATTTCTTTGATAAAATCTTTCTCTGTAATGGTTTTTTTGTAGATATAAGATAACTTTGTTATTTCACAGACATAGAGGATTTGATTTTAGTTTGACATGACCCTAAAAATCTTTTAGGCAACTCTTAGAGTATATTTAACTTTAACTTTATCACACACCGAAGCTTTTATTATACACTTTTCAAACTTACTCAGACCTTCATATGACATACTAAACCCTTTGATGGTTTGTCCTTATCCTTCCTATTTGAAACAATCTTTAGGACAAACCCTTCTTTACAAAATCCCTTCTCATCCAAAAAAACCATTCCTTTTTCCTTTAACTTCTCAAAAAATACATTTATTACCTATCTATGTCCTTTCCAGTTGTTTACTTTGTAACTTATATTTTAAAATTAACTTTTATAAGAATTTTAAATTTATTATAGGGGCTGGGGCAACTAATTAGTAGCCCTTATTGTTTTAAGGAATAGGCATAAGGCCTCATGTCCCTCAGGCTTGAGGGGATACTGTTTTAGGTGTGGAAACTATGAGAGATTTTTTAGTTTTATTTGAATAGGGAGGGCCATCCTGGGTCACCCTACACTCATCTCATCAGTCCACACTGTGGAATCTCTTTGTTCCTGAAGGAGAGGGGCAGCAGAGATAGCTGCCTTCGGGGAGGCGAATTTGAGCTTTTAATTGAGATAGTAAATCCTGACCCAGCAGGGACACTGGAGTTTTAGGTACTATGAAGAAAGAGTGACAGAAGAAGAGGTCTCCCAAGGAGCAGGCCAGAGGCCAGGTAAACTAGCGCTCTAGGGGCTGGCTAGATTTGCCCCGAACGATAACTTTTGTCATTGGACCAGGGACCAGGAGAAAAAGGAAAAACAGAGAAACGGGCTCCACTATCTAGGAGGAAAATGACCTTTTTGTTTTTTTGCCATTATGGCTCCTTAACATTGATGCCAAGAAGTGGAGTGTGGACAGGATTCTTGGACCCATCAATCTATAGGAGGTGGCACCTTGCCTTCCATCTGGAGGCGGGGGCACTTAGACCTCCAGTGGTTACCCTCGTAAAGGGCAGGGTCCCAGTTGGGAGTAGGGCTGTCTCCCCTTAAGCATTCTCTGCAGAAGTGCCCCTCCTGTCCACCATGGTATCAAGTTCAGGATACAGTCCCCAGTTGGGTGGGGCCCTCTCTGAGAGCAGCAATGAGACCATGGTGTCTCTTATCTTTTTCTCTCCTGTTAGTAAGATCCTGGACATACAGACATAGCTATAAATACAGACATGGCTAGCTGTATTACTTGGTTCAATGACTTTTCCCTTTAGCCACAGTCTGAGTTGTTTACGAATATCTGGGGCTGACTGTTAGAAATTTATCTTTGGGGAGAACCTCTCTCACCTGTGACTCTGAGTCCACCGTTATGCTTTCTGATAGCCTACTTAAGATGCTGTAGAAAGGTAAGAGGATTTTTTTTAGGTTGTTGCTGTAAAGTAAAGTTGTTATTTTACATTGACACCTGACACTCTGGAGAGCAGGTCTCTGAACTGTTCTGGGCCTCAGTTTCCTCACTTGAAGAATGAGAGATCTGGTCTAGGTTAAACTATGTTTTTCTACTATGAGATGGCTGAAATGACATTAATGCCATTTATCTTCTGTACCATTTTTTATTTTTTAATTTTTTTTAGTAATGCTGGGGAATTAAACCCAGGGCTTTGCACATGCTTGGCAGACATTCTCCCATTGAGCTACTTCCTCAGCCCCCAATATTATTATTATTATTTTTTTTACTTTGGCTGTACTGGGCTTGAAATCAGGACTTTATGCTTGTAAAGTGGCACTCTACTGCTTGAGCCATGTAATCATTTCCAACCTGAGTGGCCTGGGCCAGAGCCCATTGCTTTTCTAATGAGATAAGAGTCTGGTCTAGTAGAAGCATAATATCCTTTCATGTCAGTTGAAAGGTTTGGATCACAGAGATAAAGGCTTGAATGTATTTGTCTGGGCATCAGTACAGCTGTTTAGATGCTTTTAAATTTCCCATAGATATGATAACTGGAAGGGGACATATGACTTGCCCTCTTCCTACCATTGCCTGTTGAAGAGGGAAGCACTCGTTAAGAGGTTCTGAGTATTGGAGTGGCTTAGAAGGTAGAAATTTGTATAGGGGACCTCAGTTTACTTTTTTACTTTTATAGAAAAAGTCTAATTGGAGTATGGCATTGTAATTTAAGGAACCCTGTGAAGGCCACTTCTCTTGGTCACCCGAGGCATACTGAGGCCGACCTTAGTACAAAGCTTCCAACATCTACCAGCCAGAAGACTGGAAGATGCAGGTCCCATCTAGAAAGAACAAAACGTTAGGATCCTGTCTTTTAGCTAACAGCAGGCAGCCTCTTTAATAAAGTCTACCTTTTTAACAAAGAAATCATTTGTAAAGTTAGAGAAGGGCATTCAAAGGGCATTTCAGGCCAATAACAGTACCATACAGGACAATTAGTGTTAATATTTGGAGGGAAAAATTTATGTTGAGGCCAAAGGTATAGAAAATTCTAAATGAGAAGTTTAGAGACCACAGTAATGTCTATTTTGTTATTTCTGGAACTATAACTTTGAGCTAACAATTGGCTTACAAGGGCTGGATCTGATGCCCTGAGGTGCGAGGTGGGGCTAGGAGCAGGACTTGTGCAAGGCACCACTCCCTCCACACACACCTGGGACAAATGACCCTGACTGCCTAGGCCTGATCCTGCAGCCTGTCACCCCTCCCCCTTCCTGTGTACTCTGCATGCATTTATTCTAGGGGAAGTGGCAGCAGGCTGCAGCCATCGCCATGAGTGGCTGGCAGCCCAGGATGTACTGGGTCCTCTCTATGGATTTTCTTAGCTATGGCAGGCATTTTTGCTGTGTCCAGAAGCCGGCATCCTGTTTGCTTTCCCTCCTCCCCTTGTGGGGGCGGAGTTACAGCATGAGTGTGGCAGCTGCAGTTTTTTGTAAGCACTTTTGTAAAAAAGCTGACTTAAAGTTACTTTAGACTGAGAAGCCTGGCAAACTAATTGGAATAACTTAAGTCATAGGTACCATGCTACAAGTTTTTCATGGGAGGCAGGGTCCCAGTAAGCCCAAGGAGGGGAAGGCAGACAGAGACAAAGGACACGTGGTGAGACCATGGAGAAGGCAGAAAAGGTGTGCTGACATCTTAGGTAAGAGAGGAGAAGGCAGAGCCTGGAGGCATGACACACACCTATGGGATTAGCCATCACCTGTGTCTCTAGGTTGCTCCCATTGATTGGTACTGGCATGCTTTCAGCAAAATGAAACCTCCACTCTCCAGTTGCCAAATAAATCTGGGGCTTGGTCTCAGCCCACAGGAAGGGAGCATGAGCTCTCCCAGAGCTGGAACCGCCTTGAGGCCAGAATTGGCAAGGAGTGGCTTGCTTAACTCCATGATGGGGAGCGTTTTTCATGAAGATAGGAAGAGATAGGTATGGTAAGCAGTGCAAGAAGTCTGTTTACATGGAGAAGGTGGAGGTTTAGGAGAGGAATTGGCTGATTTAGAAACTGGTTTACAGGCTAATAGAATCTGCTCAGGGGAACAGAAAGTACAGAGGGAGGGTTTGAAGTACATGTTTTGGCTTGCAAGTGGTGCAGAAGATCAGATTTAGATGGAAGTATGAAAAGCTTGAACATATGGAATCTCTCCCCATCATCCTGATCGCTCACAGTAGTTATATGTCCCATAAAAGGTTGGGATGTAAAGACCAGAAAAGGGGCCAGTGACTTTGGTTGTCTAAAGGATAAGTGGGCCAGATTTGAGTGCAAAAGCAGATTAAATTTTTTGGTTTTATATCTGGGGTCGAACACAAGGTGTTCAAATTATTGAGGAGGCATCTCAGTGGGGAGTGAGACGGCAAAGAGAACGTAGTGTCCCCCATTGTGGGACCCGGTCCTGGAGGGCTATAATGGTAGGATATTATGAATTGTGGAACATCCCCGCTTGACTCAAATATCCGAGAACAGCACAAGGCGCACGAGAATTAGTTGTCACTGAGTTCTAGTGGCATGCAAGGCCAAAGGGCTGAGGGCTATGGGCCACTTGGCACCAGGCTTTTTGACGAGCAGTCTCTGAGACCGATGACAAAATAGACACAAGCTGAGGATGAGAGGGAAGGGAACCCCTCTACCGTCTGAGCCCCAGAGATAGCCAAACAGGGGAAATGCTCAAACCCCAGAGACACCAAAGGGAGAGACCACAAAGGGAGCCCAAGAAGGGTATGTGGACTCACCAAAGGATGTCCGGTGTTGGATGTGAGCGAGGGCGATCGGGAGGATGAGTTCTGGCCAGTCATGTCCTCAGGGTGGTCGTGGGGTGAGTTGGAATCGGGGTCCCACCAGGATTAGTGGGGAAACCTGATCTGATTCATGGCACCAAAAGTAGGCCCCAAAGTGACCACGCGGAGAGGAGTGATCTGGCCAAGAAAATCTTTATTGTCGAGTGGGAGAGGGAGAGAGCCAAGAGAGACAGCGAGTGAGAGAAGGGCAGGGGCTTAAATACCCCTCAGTGAGACTCACCATGATCTGATTGGTTAGGATCATATGGTTCATGCTGATTGGAGGTTGGGGCAGAAGGAGAATTCAAGCTAGACTTGAGGCAGGACCGTGACCCTGGGAAACAGAAACTTAAGGGTGCAGTAAGAACTGAAACCTATCAGCACCATTATTGCCAACAGTGTATACTTGTAATCCAATCAATCCAGTATTCTTTTTCTGAGAAGTCTTTATGAAAAAAGTTGTCATATGTGTCCCTAATAACACTCTCAAATATGTAGAAATATCACTGGGAAGTAAAAAATTCTAATTTCTTTTAATAGTTCATTATGAATCTATTGTCTGTAATATTATCTATAATATGTTTGAATTGTTCATTAGTAATTTTTAAAAGTCTATATTTGAGATAAATATTTTTCTAATTACGTTTTGTGGTCTAAAGAAATACTTTGGAGAGATCCAAGATGGCGACTGGGACACAGCCACAGACTCCTGATCTCCGTGATCCAGGGACTTTGCTGAGAGGCTGGAGACACACTTGGCTGAGGTAAAGCACAAGGGAGAGCTGAACATCAGCACTCTGAACCCCTAGCTCGTGGATGGCTTCTCCAGGACACAATATAGTAAAAGAATAGCTGCGCTGCACGCCAAGCCCCGCCCCATAAGCCTGCAGAGCCACTGCTCCACACGCTGTGGGATCTCTGATCCTTGGGCCTGCTCCTCAGCCCCACCAGGACTGCGCTCCCCTAAACTCCCACCCCTCAGACCTGCACATTCTCCGCTGGACGGAGCCCCTAAGGCCTGCCAAGCCTGCGATACACAGACATTCACGAACTTGCTGGGCCATGCCCCTCAGGCCTGCACAGGCCTGCAAGATCTCTGCTCTGCTGGGCCACACCCCTAAGACCTGCCAAGCCGGCAATGCACACTTGCACAATCTCCACCAGGCCACACCCTCAGGCCTGCACAGGCCTGCATGATCTCCGCTGTGCCAACCTGTGCCCCTCAGGCCTCCCAAGCCAGCAATCGACAGACATTCATGAGCTCCACCAGGCCACACCCCTCAGGTGTGCATGGGGCCTGCACAATCTCTGCCGGGCTGCTCCCCTCACACCCGCACAGGCCTGCACAATATCTGCTGAGACCATGCCCCTAAAGCCTACAAAGCTGGCAATCCACAGACACGCATGATCTCCACTCTGCCAGGCCCGCATCCTTCAGGCATGCCAGGCACATGTTCCAAAGGCCCACTAGTGCACCTCAAGGAAAAGCCTCTGCCTGTAGGCCCGTAGGACCCCACCCACCTGCCACAGGAGGGCTCCAGACCTGCCTAAGAGACACAAACAAACAGGTCTGGATGCTAAAGAACTAGCATCTGAAAAACTAAGAGTGCAATTCTACAGTTCCAGGACTGGTGATTTTTTTTTCCCTTCTTTAAGGGTTTTGCTGCCTGGTTTGCTGTTTTATTACCCACCATCTGTATCATTTTTTTCCCTCTCTTTTCTCTTCCTTTTATCTTTCTGTCTCTTTCTCTTTTTTATCCTTTTCTCTTGGTTTTGTTAGTATTAATATTGTAATCCAGCTAATACTAAGTTACACATAGTCCAGGCACAGAAATGGCACCTAGTGGAAATATGGGAAGAAGAAAAAGGGATGGAAACCATTCTCCCACCAAAAATAAAGTAGTACAGGATTTAGAGCGAAATAAAGAAAACAGATACCCAGATCCAGACTCCAACAAACAAGATAAACTATACCAAGGAACCCAACGAAGCCCACAAGAACAATCTCAAAGAAGAAATCCTATAAGTAACTAATGAGAATTTCATAGAGATGTTACTAGACATGGTCAACCAAAATGTACAGGAGGCTCTCAAGAAATCAAGACAGCAAAATTAAAGAATAAGAGAAAACACAGAAAAAAAAATAAATGAAATCATAGGAACACTAAATAAACACCAAACTGAAACAGAGCTCACCATAAACAGAGAGATAAACGAATTAAGGGCAAAAATTGAAAATATTAAAGAGGAAGTAACCCACAATATGGAAAATCTCAGAAAAAAGAATGAAACAGAAATACAAAGCAAAATGGAAGGCCATTCCAGTGGAATAGAACAAACAGAAGTCAGAATCTCAAAACTTAAAGATGAAATGGCAATTAAAGGAAAAACTGAAGAACTATTAGTTAAACAACTCAAGACATGTGAAAAGAAAATGCAAGAACTCACTGACTCCATGTGAGTTCATGTGAGTATCATGGGCATTGAAGAAGTGGGGAGAGGCGCAAGTAAAAGGAATGCATAATATATTCAACAAAATAACAGAAAATTTCCCAAATCTACAGAAAACTATGCCCACTCAGGTACAGGAAGCCTCCAGAACACCGAACTGACCTGACCAAAATAGAGCTACCCCACGACATATTATCATTAAAACAACAAGTACAGAGACCAAAGAAAGAATATTGAAGGCTGTAAGAGAAAAAACAAATAACATACAAAGGTAAAGCCATCAAAATCACAGCAGGCTTTTCAACAGAAACATTAAAAGCAAGATGAGCATGGAATGAGGTCTTCTAAGCACTGAATGAAAATAACTTCAATCCTAGGATACTCTACCCAGCAAAGGTATCATTCAAAATAGATGGAACAATTAAAGTCTTCCATGATAAGCAGAAACTAAAATGATATATGACCACAAAGCCACCACTACAAAAGATTCTCCAAGGAATTCTGCACAGAGAAAATGAAAGCAAACAAAACCATGAAAGGGCAGGCAATACCAAACCACAGGAGAAGAAAAGGCAAGAAAGTAAAGAGTAACACTGATGCAGCTACACATAATCAAACTCTTAATCAACAAAGACAACTACATGACATGGATCACCACGTACTTATCAATACTAACACTGAATGTTAATGGACTAAATTCCCCCATCAAAAGACACTGATTGGCAAACTGGATTAAAAAGGAAGATCCAACAATCTGCTGCCTACAGGAGACCCAACTCATTGACAGAAATAAGCACTGGCTGAAAGTGAAAGGCTAGAAGAAGATTTGCCAAACCAATTGTCCCCCAAAACAGGCAGGGGTAGCAATACTTATCTCAGACAAAGTAGATTTCAAACCTACATTGATCAAACAAGATAAAGAAGGACACTCCATACTAATAAAAGGGGAAATACACCAAAAGGAAATAACAATTATCAACCTATATGCACCTAACATCAATGCACCCAATTTCATCAATCATACTCTGAAGGACCTAAAAACATATATAAACTCCAACACAGTGGTAGTGGGAGACCATAATACCCTCCTATCACCAATAGATAGGTCTTCCAAACAAAAATCAATAAAGAAATCCTAGAACTAAATCACACCATAGATCAAATGGACCTAGCTAATGTCTACAGAATATTTCATCCAACTACTGCAGAATATACATTCTTTTCAGCAGCCCATGGAACCTTCTCCAAAATTGATCACATCTTAGGGCACAAAGCAAGCCTCAGTAAATATAAGAAAACAGAAATAATCCCATGCATTCTATCTGACCACAGTGCATTAAAACTAGAAATCAACAACAAAAACATGCAAACAATTGGAAGCTGAGCAACACATTGCTCAATGACAAATGGGTCATTGATGAAATAAAACAGGAAATTAAAAGGTCCCCAGAAGTTAATGAAAATGAAAACACAACCTACCAGAACCTATGGGACACAGCAAAGGCAGTCCTAACAGGAAAGTTTATAGCCATGAGTGCATATATTAAAAGGACAGAAACAGCTCAAATCAATGACCTAATACTACAGCTCAAACTCCTAGAAAAACAAGAACAAATCCCAAAACAAGCAGAAGGAAAGAAATAATTAAAATAAGGACTGAAATCAATGAACTAGAAACAAAACAAACAAACAAAAAAACCATACAAAGAATCAGTGAAACAAAAAGCTGGTTCTTTGAAAAAATAAATAAGATTGACAGACCCCTGGCAAACCTGACTAAAATGAGGAGAGAAAAAACCCAAATCAGTAAAATCAGAAATGCAAAAGGGGAGATAACAACAAATACCACAGAAATCCAGGAAATGATCAGAGACTACTTTGAGAGCCTATACTCTAATAAATTTGAAAATCTTGAAGAAATGGACAGATTTCTAGATACTTATGACCATCCAAAACTGAACCAAGAGGATATTAATCATCTGAATAGATCTATAACACAAAAAGAACTTGAAGCAGCTATCAAGAGCCTCCCAAAAAAGAAAAGTCCAGGACCTGATGGATTCACTGCTGAAGTCTATGAGACATTTAAAGAAGAACTAATACCAACTCTCCTTAAACTGTTCCATGAAATAGAAAGGAAGGGAACACTGCCTAACTCATTGTATGAAGCCAATATTACTCTCATCTCAAAACCAAACAAAGACACCTCCAAAAAGGAGAACAATAGGCCAATTTCCTTAATGAATATCAATGCAAAAATCCTTAATAAAATAATGGCAAACTGAATCCAACAACACATCAGAAAGATCATACACCATGGCCAAGTCGGCTTCATCCCAGGGATGCAGGGTGGTTCAACATATGCAAATCTATAAATGTAATACAGCACATCAATAGAAGCAAAGACAAAAATCACTTGATTATCTCAATAGATGCAGAAAAAGCCTTTGACAAGATCCCACACCATTTCATGATAAAAGCTCTAAGAAAACTAGGAATAGAAGGAATGTACCTCAACATTGTAAAGGCTATATATGACAAACCTACAGCTAACATCATACTTAACAGTGAAAAACTGAAACCATTCCCCCTTAAATCAGGAACAAGACAAGGGTGCCCACTATCCTTACTCCTATTCAACATAGTACTGGAATTTCTAGCCAGAGCAATTAGGCAAGAAGAAGAAATAAAAGGAATACAAATAGGTAAAGAAACTGTCAAAATATCCTTATTTGCAGACGATATGATCCTATACCTTAAAGACCCAAAAAACTCTACCCAAAAACTCTTAGACACCATAAACAGCTACAGTAAGGTGGCAGGATACAAAATCAACGTACAAAAATCATTAGTTTTTCTATACACCAACAATGAACAAAGTGAGAAGGAATATATGGAAACAATTCCATTCACAATAGCCTCAAAAAAAATCAAATACCTAGGAGTAAATTTAACAAAGGATGTGAATGACCTCTACAAGGAGAATTACAAACTCCTGAAGAAAGAGATTGAGGAAGACTACAGAAGATGGAAAGATCTCCTGTGCTCATGGATCGGTAGTATCAATGTAGTAAAAATGGCTATACTACCAAAAGCAATCTACATGTTTAATGCAATCCCCATTAAAATCCCAATGACTTTCATCACAGAGATTGAAAAATCTACCCTAAAGGTCATTTGGAAACACAAGCGACCATGAATAGCCAAGGCAATACTCAGCAAAACAGCAATGCTGGAGGTATCACAATACCTGACTTCAAAATATATTACAAAGCAATAGCAATAAAAACAGCATGGTACTGGCACAAAAACAGACATGAAGACCAGTGGAACAGAATAGAGGATCTGGATATGAATCCACACAACTATATCCACCTCGTTTTTGACAAAGGTGCCAAAAATATACAATGGAGAAAAGACAGGCTCTTCAACAAATGTTGCTGGGAAAAGTGGTTACCCATCTGCAAGAAACTGAAACTACATCCATGTCTATCACCCTGTACAAGTATCAAATCAAAATGGATCAAGGACCTAAATATCAGACCTGAATCTCTGAAATTACTACAGGAAGAGGAGGAAACACTCTGGAACTAATAGGTGTAGGCAACGACTTCCTCGATAGAACCCCAGCAGCCCAGCAACCAAGAGAAAGGATGAATAAATGGGACTTCATAAAAGAATCTGCACAACAAAAGAAATGGTTTCTAAACCCACCTACAGAGTGGGAGAAAATATTTGCCAGCTATACATCAGACAAGGGACCGATAACCAGAATATACAGGGAACTTTAGAAACTAAACTCTCCTAAAATCAATGAACCAATTAAGAAATGGGCAACTGAACTAAACAGAACGTTCTCAAAAGGAGAAATTCAAATGGCCAAAAAACACATGAAAAATGCTCACAATTTCTAGCCTTAAAGGAAATGCAAATGAAAACCTCACTAAGATTCCACCTCACCCCTGTTAGAATAGCCATCATCAAAAACAGCACCAACAACACGTGTTGGCGAGGATGTGGGGAAAAAGGAACCCTAGTCCACTGCTGGTGAGAATGCAAGCTGGTGTAACCACTCTGGAAAAACATTTGGAGACTTCTTAAAAATCTAAACATAGACCTACCATATGATCCAGCAGTCCCACTCCTTGGGATATACCCAATGGAATGCAACACAGGTTACTCCAGAGGCACCTGCACACCAATGTTTACTGAACTACTATTCACAATAGCCAAGTTATGGAAACAACCAAGATGCCCCACTACTGATGAATGGATCAAGAAAATGTGGTACTTGTACACAATGGAATTTTACTCAGCCATGAAAAAGAATGAAATCTTATCTTTTGCAGGTAAATGCATCATTCTGAGCAAGGTCAGCCAGGCTGAGAAGACCAAAAATTGTATGTTCTCCCTCATATGGAGACTTTAGATCTAGGGCAAATGCAGCAATGTGGTTGGACTTGGATCACATGACAAGGAGAGAGTACATATGGGAGATATAGGAATAGGTAGAAAACCCAAAACATGAAAGCGTTTGATGTCCCCACTCCAGAGGAACTAATACAGAAACCTTAAAGCAACAGAGGTTAACATGAGAAGGGGATCAGGAATGAGTGCAAAGATCAGTTAGAGATGAATCACCATGGGTCGTAACATATGGGTACACCAAAGCAATTTTAGGAATATATCTGTATAGCTATCTTTAACTCAACTAGCAAAACCGCTTTATCTTCCTTATGCTTGTGTCTTTTCTTCAACAAAATTCATGATAAGGTCAGAACCTGACCTACCTGGAAGTAAGGGGGGTGGGGAGAGGGTTGGGGAGGGGGCAGGGGGGAGAAATGACCCAAACAATGCATACACATGTGAATAAGTTAATTAAAAAAATAAAGAAATACTTTTTTTCAAATTTAGGATTCTTTTTCTGTAATTCTTTTTGGTGGTTCTAGGGTTCGAACTTAGGGCCTTGTGCTGGTTAAACAAGCACTCTACCACTTGTGCCATGCCCTTATTCCCTTCTTTTTATATAATTTATGACATATACAAAGCTGCATGCAAGGAATATATAAAAATTGATGAGTTTGGAGGTAAATACTATATATACCATAAAATTAAAACCTCTAACTATGCCATACACCTATTTGTTATCTCAAAATGTTTCCTTCTGCTCTTTTGTTAATTTTTTTGTGTGTATGTGGATAAGAACACTAAATGTAACATCTACCCTTTTAAGAATTTTTTCATTTTACTTTTTTTGAGACAGTATTTCATTATGTAGCCCAGGCTGACTTCAAACTTGTGATCCTTCTGCTAAGGGAGGAGGAGCCTTCTGAGTGTGGGGATAACAGGCATGTGGCATGGCACCCCAGTTTCCCTTTCAGAAAACTTTAAGCATGCAATCCAGTGTCATTAACTATATGCAGTATGTTGTACAGTAGGTCCCTAGGACTTCACCTTGTATAACCCAGACTTTGTTCCCTTCTTTATACCTCCCCCTTTCTCCCTCCCAGCCCCTGTCAACCAACATGCCACTCTCTGCTTCTGTGAGTTTGACTACTTTTCATTCATCATGTAAGTGGTATTATATAGTATTTTCTCTTCTGTGTCTGGCTTATTAGCATGATATTCTTCAGGTCTATCCATGTTGTCACAAATGTCAGAATTGCCTTCATTTTAAGCCTATTTTTAAGCCATGATATGTGCTTATATGTAAACCACATTTTCTTATTCACTCATCCATACGTAGATATTTAACTTGTTTCTATATCATGTGTACTTCTATATATAGAAAGTTTGATGATTTTTGATGAATGAACCCTTATAATTTGTACTATAATGAAGACATAAAATATTTTTATCCTACCAGAATGTTCCCTCACATCTTCCAGTCAATGTTCAGCCTCATAGGCCACCACTACTCTTACTTTTGTCAGCATAAATCAATTTTCTGTTACTGAATTTCATAGAAATGTGATCATACAACCTGTACTTTCTTTTTTTTTATAATTCATATGTACAAACAAGGCTTGGGTCATTTCTCCCCCCTGCCCCCACCCCCTCCCTTACCACCCATTCCACCCCCTCCCTCTCCCCCCCTACCCCCTCAATACCCTGCAGAAACTATTTTGCCCTTATTTCTAATTTTGTTGTAGAGAGAGTATAAGCCATAATAGGAAGGAACAAGGGATTTTGCTGGTTGAGATAAGGATAGCTATACAGGGAGTTGACTCACATTAATTTCCTGTGCGTGTGTGTTACCTTTTAGGTTAATTCTTTTTGATCTCACCTTTTCTCTAGTTCCTGGTCCCCTTTTCCTATTGGCCTCAGTTGCTTTAAGGTATCTGCTTTAGTTTCTCTGCGTTAAGGGCAACAAATGCTAGCTAGTTTTTTAGGTGTCTTACCTATCCTCACCCCTCCCTTGTGTGCTCTCGCTTTTATCATGTGCTCATAGTCCAACCCCCTTGTTGTGTTTGCCCTTGATCTAATGTCCACATATGAGGGAGAACATACGATTTTTGGTCTTTTGAGCCAGGCTAACCTCACTCAGAATGATGTTCTCCAATTCCATCCGTTTACCAGAGAATGATAACATTTCGTTCTTCTTCATGGCTGCATAAAATTCCATTGTGTATAGATACCACATTTTCTTAATCCATTCATCAGTGGTGGGGCATCTTGGCTGTTTCCATAATTTGGATATTGTGAATAGTGCCGCAATACACATGGGTGTGCAGGTGTCTCTGGAGTAACCTCTGTCACAGTCTTTTGGGTATATCCCCAAGAGTGGTATTCCTGGATCAAATGGTAGATCGATGTCTAGCTTTTTAAGTAGCCTCCAAATTTTTTTTGGTTTTGGGATAAGTGTAATACTGGCTTCATAAAATGTGTTTGGCAGTTTTCCTTCCCTTTCTATTTTGTGGAACAGTTTAAGTAGAGTGTTGGTATGAGTTCTTCTTTAAAGGTCATATAGAATTCAGCAGAGAATCCATCAGGTCCTGGACTTTTCTTTTTGGGGAGACTCTTGATTGCTGCTTCAATTTCATTTTGTGTTATAGGTCTATTCTGGTGATTAATTTCCTCTTGGTTCAGTTTTGGATGGTCATATATATCTAGAAATCTGTCCATTTCTTTAAGATTTTAGAATTTATTTGAATATAGGTTCTCAAAGTAGTCTCTGATGATTTCCTGGACTTCCATGGTGTTTGTTGTTATCTCCCCTTTTGCATTCCTGATTCTACTAATTTGGGTTTTTTCTCTCCTCATTTTAGTCAGGTTTGCCAGGGGTCTATCGATCTTGTTTAGTTTTTCAAAGAACCAACTTTTTGTTTCATTAATTCTTTGTATGGTTTTTTTGGTTTCTATTTCGTTGATTTCAGCTCTTATTTTTATTATTTCTCTCCTTCTATTTGTTTTGGGATTTGATTATTCTTGTTTTTCTAGGAGCTTGAGATGTATCATTAGGTCATTGATTTGGGATCTTTCAGTCTTTTTAATATATGCACTCATGGCTATAAACTTTCCTCTCAGGACTGCCTTAGCTGTGTCCCATAGGTTCCGGCAGGTTGTGTTTTCATTTTCATTGACTTCCAGGAACTTTTTAATTTCCTCTTTTATTTCATCGATGATCCATTGTTCATTAAGTAATGAGTTATTTAGTTTCCAGCTGTTTGCATGTTTTTTGTCTTTACTTTTGTTGTTGAGTTCTACTTTTACTGAATTGTGATCAAATAGTATGCACGGTATAATTTCTATTTTCTTATATTTGCTGAGACTTGCTTTGTGCCCTAGGATATGATCTATTTTAGAGAAGGTTCCATGGGCTGCTGAGAAGAATGTATATTGTGTAGAGGTTGGATGAAATGTTCTGTAGACATCAACTAGGTCCATTTGATCTATTGCATTGATCTAGGTCCATTTGATCTATTTTAGATCTTGGATTTCTTTATTGATTTTTTGTTTGGATGACCTATCTATTGATGATAATGGGGTGTTAAAGTCTCCCACAACCACTGTGTTGGCGTTTATATATGCTTTTAGGTCTTTCAGGGTATGTTTGATGAAATTGGGTGCGTTGACATTGGGTGCATAGAGGTTAATAATTATTATTTCCCTTTAGTCTTATTTCCCCTTTTATTAGTATGGAATGTCCTTCTTTATCTCATTTGATCAATGTAGGTTTGAAGTCTACTTTGTCAGAGATAAGTATTGCTACTCCTGCCTGTTTTCGGGGGCCATTGGCTTGGTAAATCTTCTTCCAGCCTTTCATCCTAAGCCTATGCTTATTTCTGTCATTGAGATGGGTCTCCTGTAAGCAACAAATTGTTGGATCTTCCTTTTTAATGCATTTCATCAAGCCGTGCCTTTTGATGGGGGAATTAAGTCCGTTAACATTAAGCATTAGTACTGATAGGTATGTGGTGATTCCTGTCATTTAGTTGTGTTAGTTGTTTGAAGGTTTGATTGTGTGTACCTAAGTTGAGGTTGCTCTCTACTGTCTTGCTTTTTCTTTTCCTGTGGTTTGGTGCTGCCTGCCTTTTCATGGTTAAGTTTGGTTTCACTTTCTGTGTGCAGAATCCCTTGAAGAATCCGTTGTAGTGGTGGCTTTGTGGTCACATATTGTTTTAGTTTCTGCTTATCATGGAAGACTTTTATTGCTCCATCTATTTTGAATGATAGTTTTGCTGGGTAGAGTATCCTGGGATTGAAGTTATTTTCATTCAGTGCCCGGAAGATCTCACCCCATGCTCTTCTTGCTTTTAATGTTTCTTTTGAGAAGTCTGCTGTGATTTTGATTGGTTTACCTTTGTATGTTACTTGTTTTTTCTCTCTTACAGCCTTCAATATTCTTTCCTTAGTTTCTGAACTTGTTTTAATGATGATATGTCGTGGGGTAGTTCTATTTTGATCTGGTCTGTTTGGTTTCCTGGAGTCCTGTTGCATCTGTATGCGAATATCTTTGTCTAGATTTGGGAAATTTTCCGTTATTATTTTGTTAAATATATTACACATACCCTTTGCTTGCACCTCTTCTTCTTTGATGCCCATGATTCTCAAGTTTGGTCTTTTGATGGATTCGGTGAGTTCTTGCATTTTCTTTTCAGAGGTCTTGAGTTGTTTAATTGATAGTTCTTCGGTTTTTCCTTTATTTACCATTTCATCTTCAAGTTCTGAGATTCTGTCTTCTGTTTGTTCTATTCTGCTGGATTGGCCTTCCGTTTTGTTTTGCAGTTCTGTTTCATTCTTTTTTCTGAGGTTTTCCATATCCTGGCTTGTTTCCTCTTTGATGTCGTCTATTTTTGTCCTGAGTTCATTTATCTGTTTATTCATCGTGTTCTCTGTTTATACATCGTGTTTTGGTGTTTATACAGTGCTTCTATGGTTTCCTTTATTTCTTCTTTTGCTTTTTCAAATTCTCTATTTTTGTTGTCTTGGAATTTCTTGAGTGTCTCCTGTACATTTTGGTTGACCCTATCCAGTATCATCTCTATAAAATTCTCATTGAGTACCTGTAGTATGTCTTCTTTTAAATTATTCTTGTGGGCTTCATTGGGTCCTTTGGCAAGTTTATCTTCATTTTGTTGGAGTCTGGATCTGAGTATCTGTTTTCTTCATTCCCCTCTGGTTCCTGTCCTAATTTTTTGCTGTGGGGAAGCTGGTTTCCCTGTTTTTTCTGTCTTCCTATCATTGTCTTTGGTGTTGTTACCGTCCCTGTACTGTGTGCATTAAGTATTTTCTAGCTTGTAATAATAACAATGGTAATATTTAGAATGGAAGGGTGAGCTGAGATGGAAAGCAAGAAGTTAAAGAAATGGGAAAAACAAATACATAGACTGGAAGGAGAAAACAGAACAAGGTACAGACAAGAAGGTTTCAAAGGTATAAACAGGGAACTTTAGTGTACTAATCGACAGTAAGCTGAACAGACATTAGAGACAGAGAGAGGATTGAAAATCAAAAATAAAAAAAAAGATAAGAATAAAAATAAAAAATAAGTAAATGAAAGAAAAATCTATATGTAAAAATGTATTAAAATAAAATGAAAAAATAGAAAATTTAAAAAAACCCAAAAAGCCAAAAAACCAAAAATCCTCCAAGTTCAAATGCAATGAAGTTTCAGTCTTAATAATTTGGGTGTCCATCTCAGTCTCCAATCCTGGAGATGGTGCTTCAGATGTTGTTCTGTAGTTGTCTCATCAAAGGGGGCGCATAAAGTAGAACAAAACTACACACACACACAAAAAAAAAAAACCCCACCAAGTGTCCCAAGTTCAAATGCTATATAGTTTCAGCTTGCAGGTGTAATTTGGTTGTTCTCTTATTAAAGGTAGGGAGACAAAAAAAAAAGAGTCTGGAGACAGTTCTGAGAGTGGTATCTTCAGCTGTGACTTGCCTGCCCGCTGCTGTCAGCCTGCTGTTGCTGGAGGCATTATTTATGCAGATCTCAGGGGTGAGCTTACCACTCACCTGGCCCTGCAGGCTTTGTTTGCTCAGATTTCTCCTGTGTGTGAGCCTCTACTACAAGCTTTCCCCTTTCCAAGCACACTGATAAGAGTGACACTGCACCTGCATTGTCAGGCCTGCGTGTTTATTTACAATTCATGTGGGAGGTGGGTCTTCCCCGTCTCCTGTGCAGTTTTCCTCCCACCGCCACTTTCACAAGCTTTCCTGCTCCTGATTACTGAGCGGTGCTGCTGCCTGCCAGCCACCATGTTTGTTTACAATTTACGTGGGAAGTGGGTCTTCCCTCCTCTCCTGTGGAGTTTTCCTCCCTCCGCACTCTCACAAGCTTTCCCACTCCTGATTGCTGGGTGCGTGCCCCTGCTCCCACCAGAGGCTCTCTGGCCCGCCCGGGTTGTTTATTCACAGTTCTGGGAAGGATTCCCTTCCCCCAATCTTTGGCACTCAGTGCGCCCCACCCTCTTTCCTGCGTGTCTTTATTGCTCTTATTACTTATTACTCAGTTTCTCTTTTTTTCCCCGGGTGGAGGTTGGTCTGTCAAGGGGGCTATGCTGCTCTGGCCCAGGCTTGTCTGTGGGAGTACCACATACCGCGAAGCTCACCTGGTCCGCGTCTTCCCAAGCTGTCTGGGTGCCGGTGACTGGCGGCCCAGGGGCCCTCCTGGTTTATCCATGTAACGTGAAGTGGAGATTCTCTGTGCCAGCTGGAGGTGTGGAGGGGTCAAAGTTATGCCTCTTCTCAGCGATTATGCCTGCAAAGTGTGTCTGCAGCGTCTCTCCAAGATTTCCTTATAGGAGGCTCGCTTTCTGCTTCCTCCCTCTAGCCGCCATCTTGGAATCTCCCTGTGCTTTCTTTTATCTGGCTTCTTTACCCCAGAATTTTTACTTTTTTAATTAACCTGTGGCATTTAATATGTTTATTTTTATTTTTGAGTAATATTCCATTGTATTAAGTAAGTACAATTGGCTTATCCATTCACCAATTGATATACATTTGTGTTTTTCTAATATTTCTCTAAATTATAAATAAATTTGCTGTGAACCTGTTAGCACCAATGCTATGAATTCTCCTCTAATACTGCTTTTATGTTATCTCACATTTTTATATAGTTTATTTTCATGTTAATTTAGTTCAAAGTACTTTAAAAATATTCTGTGTGCTTTCATTTTTGACATAAGGAATATTTACATTTTCTAGATGTCTTCCTGTTTTTGATTTCTAGTATAATTCCATTGTTTCAAAAAATACTGTTTAAATAATTTCAAAATTTTAAGACTTGTGTAATGGCCTTGAAGAGAGTCTATCATGAAGAGTATTTCAGGGGTTATAAGTTAGTTCTCTTTGGAACTAAGACCTTTAGAACAGCAAAGCCCAATGTCATGAGGACAGAAAATAAAATTTACTTGTGGCTCACTAGGGCTCATAGTGAACCAAGTTGCTCCCATTTTCACCCATGATAATTATTCTTGGATCCATGAATCCTAACTATTGGGGAAGTAAAGAGCATATATTAGACATCAATTAAAAACATCCTGAAAGTCATTGCCTTTGAAAGGTGTTGCTCCCTACTTTGTACTGTAGCTCAATCTTCAAAAAGCCTTTCCCCATCATTGTAGCAAGCTTGCCACTTCAGGATGATATAAAACATGGCAAGAATAGTGAATTTCATGAACATAGGCTCACGACCACTCTTCATTTTCTGTGAAATTACTTCCTTGAACATAGGTGATGCCAAAATGGTGAATAAGGCATCCTATACTTTTTAAAAATGAAATGAACAAACTGCTTTCTGGAGTGATTGTACCATTTTACATTCTCATCAGAAAGAGAGTAAATCAGTTCTTCAGTACTGTTGATAGCATTTGGCATTGTCTCTTGTTTTTTGCTTTGGTATGTTTTTAAATTTTTTGACTAACATATAATTCTTGTACATACATATGGGATACAGTGTGCTATTTCAACATGTGTACCAGAAATCAGGATAATTAGCATTTCCATACCTTTATGATTTCTTTATGTTTAGAGCCTTCCACTCTTCTAGTTCTTCATAAAATGTACAATAGATTATTGTGAAGTATATCACCCCTTTATGCTATGGAATTATTTTAAGTATTCTAATATATGTGAGTGATACCTCATTGTGATCTTAATTTGTATTTCTTAAAGGGCTAGTTGGTGTTGAAGATCTTTTCATCTCCTTATTTTCCATTCATGCATCCTTTTTAGTGAAATGTCTTTTGAAATCATTTGAACTTTTTCTTATTTATTATTTGGATTTTTACTGCCTAGCTCTGAGAATTCTAAGTATATGAATCCTTTGTCAGGGACTTTACCAATATATTTTTGCCAATCTGTAACTTATCTTTTCATCCAACTAATACTCTCTAGCAGATCAAAATTAAAAATAATTTTTTTGGTAGTACTGGGGTTTAAACTCAGGAGTTCATGCTTGCTAGGCAGGCCCTCTACCACTTGAACCACTCTTCCAGCCCCCACATTTTTAAATTTTAATGAAGAATAGTTTATCAATCTTTTTCTTTCATGGATTATGTTTTTTTGGTGTCATGTTTAAGAGTTCTTCACCAAGTCCTAACTCCCAAAGATTTTACTTTGTCTATGCATAAATGTTTGGAATAACTTTCTCTGTATCCAGAAATAATCTTGGTGGGATTTTAACAGATTTTACACTTAAGCTATATGTAATTTTGAGGGAGAACTGACATCTTTACTTATGGCAAGTCTTCAATCCATGAGCACTGTATGTGTCTCTATTTATTGATATCTTTTTTTATTTCCTCCATCTTTTTTTGTAGCTTTCATATAAGTCATGTATATGTTTTATTATATTTATATATATATTTTCTTTCTTTGAACAATTTTAAACAGTATTGTATTTTTAATTTCAGTGTCCACATGTTCATTGGTAGTCAGTAGAAATTTAATTGATTTCTGTATTTTGTATTGATTATATCATCTGACTACTAAATTCCAAATTAGTTCTAGAATGCTTTCTATGTATACCATACATTATCTGCAAATAGGGACAACTTTCGTTCTTTCTTTCTTTGCCTTATTGAACTGACCAGAACCTCTTGTACTACATATTGAATATTGGATTAGGTTGGTGACAACAGATATGTTTTCCTTATTTTCAGTAATAGGAGGAAAGTAAGCCAGGTGTGGTTGCATGTAATCCTAGCTACTTTGGAGGCAGAGATTGGAGGATTGTATTGCAGACCAGCCTGGGCAAAAAGTTAGCAAGAACCTATCTCAACAAGTAAGGTGGAAATGGTGGTTCATGCCTGTCATCCCAGTTACTGTGGGAAGGGTAAATAGGAGCATTGTGATCCAAGCTGGCCTAGGGTATATGCATTTCAGAAATAACTAAAGCAAATAGGACTGGGGGTGTGGCTCAAGTGACAGTGCCCTTACCTAGCAAACACAAGGCCCTGAGTTCAAACCCTAGTACTGCAAAACAAAAAATAGGAAGCCGTTCACTCTGTAAACTTTAAGTCAGGTGTTAGTTGGAGATTTTTTTGTAGATATCCTTTACCAAATTGAGGCAGTTCCGCCACTATTCCTGTGTTTTCCAAGGATTAAACAAAGAAACAAACCAGGAATCACTGAAATTTTCAAGTGCTTTTTCTGTATCATTTGATATAAATATGTGATTTATCCTCTTTAGTATGTTAGTGGGTTCTACTGTTTGATTTTTGAATATTGAACCAGCTTTGCATCCCTGAAATAAACCCACTTGGACAAATATATAATTTTCTTTTTAGATCTGCTATCATTCTAATTGGTTTTCTTACAAGTAAAGTTGTTTTTTTATTTTTGCTATTTTCAATATTTTTGTTTGTCTTTTGTTTTTAGCAGTTTTACTATGTTTGTTTGTATAGATTTGTGTATGAGTGTGTTTGTCCTATTTGGGGTTAATTTGACTTTTGGGTTTTGTAGACTTATGTCTTTGGCAAAATTTCTAAAATTATCATTTAATTATTTCTTTGAATATACATATTCTTCTGAGAATTCAATCATACAACTTTAGATCTTTTGTTTTTATTCCACAAGTCTCTCAGGTTCTATTAATTTTTTCACACTGTTTTCTCTTTGTTGTTCATATTAGGTGATTTCTATAATTCTATCTTCAAATCCATTGATTCTTTCCTCTGTTACATCCAATATACTATTGTACCTATCCAGTGATTTTTAAAATTCTTGGTTATTGTATCTTTTCAGTTCTAATTTTCCATTTTGTTCTTCTTTTGTATCTTCTATTTCTTTACTGAAACTTTCTACTTTTCCATTAATTTTAACTATGCTTAAAATTGCTCCTGGTATTGATGTCTGTTCTCTTTTAAACTAAGATTGACCTGATTCTAGATATAGGTGATTTTTATTGAATTTTTCACATTTTGAAGTCATTATTATGAGACTCTGGATCTCATTTAAATCTTCTTTTTGGTAGATCTCCTCTGATATCATACTGGCAGGAGAAGTGGTCACTACCTTACTATTGCCATCTGGAAGTTGAAATTCAGGTTCTCCACTAAGCTTCCATTGATACTCTGAGGAAAGTGTATACTTCATTACTGCAGGTTGGGAGTGGAATTTGCAGCTCCCCTCTAAGCTGTTGCTGGTACTACTCTGACTGATAGAGAGGAAAAGGACCTGATTTCTGCTTACCATGTGGTCTCCACTGACATTGCTGGCTGAGGAATGAAAGGCATAGCTTTCTATGTGGCTTTCTCTGATGCATCACTCTAGCATATCTATGTTTCCCACTCAGCATTTTCTCATGGGGATAGAGTAGGACTACAGTTCTTTTCCTGTGTCATTTGGCTAGAATAGGGCTGAAATTGTCTAAAAGTTTTCTGTCTTGCTAGTCTGCTTCTTCTTTGGCTGTAGGAAACTGGCTATCTTGAAGCTTTTTTTGTTGTCTGTGCTCATTGGCATTTCTGACTTACTGGCTTCTCCAATATCCATTTGGGAATATATGAAGTAAAAGAATACTCGAGGAACTCACCACTCTGTCATCTCTAGTTCTGGAGACAGTTTTCTTATGTTTGTTTAATATATAATGTCCAGGTTTTTTATTGTATTTAGTGGGAGAAATAGAAGTGCTACTGTAACTTGTCCTTAAACTAGAAACTCAGATATACTTTTTATTATACTAGTTTACCATTTTAAAGATACTGTCCTATAACTGGGTATATTGGTCTGCAAAATCTCATTCATAATGTTTGTAACAATGATTGAAAAAGTCCCCTCTCAGGCTTTTTTCATCTATTGAATCATTTCCTTGGCTTTCAGTAGATGATCTTCAGCTCGATTATGACTTATTTGAATATCTTGTTGATTTTCCTCAAATGTATCAACTTTAAGACTGTAGTGAATTCCAATTCCAGAACATAGTAATTTTAGTATAAATCATTTAGTTCAAAGCTATACCCATATGTTACCTCTTTAGAATGGTCTTTCATGACAATTCTCTATATAATTACCCTATTTATTTTCTTCATACCACTTATCACTGTCTGCTGTTTTAGTCTTCATATCACTTATCACTGTCTGATATTTTATATCTATGGATTTGTTCCTTGTCTCTCATCTCACAAAGTATAAAAGCTCTATAAGGGCAGGGGCTGTGTTTGTTCACTGTAATATTCCCAGTGCCTAGAAAAGTACCTGAAATATAGTAGGCTTTGAATAAACTTGTTGCCTGATGGAATGAATAAATATTTCACAAGAGATCTAAGTGGAGAGGAGAGGAAAATATAGAAAATAAACAAAGCAAAATGTGTAAACTGAAGAAAATAACTTACCTTTTCTCTTTTTACTTGTTTTTTTCTCACCAAAGCCATATTTCTTTTTCTTTGTGTATATTAACTGTGCAAAATAATGATCTTCATTATAACATTTCCATACATGTATACAGTGTACTTTGGTCGTATTCACCCACCCATCATCCTCTTTTGTGTCCCTACCCTCTCCCACTGGTCTCCCCCCAATATTCCCTCTTCTACTTTCATGTAGCTTTTAAAATCTAGATTGCACATATGAAAGAAAATATGCAGTGCTTGTGTGTCTGGCTTATCTTGCTTAACATGATGATCTCCATTTCCATCTATTTTCCTGCAAATGACATAATTTTGTTCTTCTTTTTGGCTGAATAATACATTTTGTTTTGCCATTAATCTGTTGATTGACATCTAAGCTGATTCTATAACTTGGCTATGTGAATAGTGATGCAGTTGGTATGCAGGTACCTCTACTTTTTATATGCTAACTTTGATTCCTTTGGGTGTATACCCAGCTGTTATGTAGTTGGAGCATATGATAGTTCTATTTTTAGTTTTTTTGTGGAACTTCCATTCTGATTTCTATAGTGACTGTACTAATTTACATTCCTACCAGCAGTGTTTAAGTGTTCCTTTTTCCTCTGTGTAGTTACCAGCATTTGTTGTCATTTGTTTTCTTGGTGATAGCTATTCTGTCTGCGGTAAGATGGAATCTCAGTGTAGAGGCTTACATTTCTTATAGCTAAGGATGTTGAACATTTTTTAATGTATTTATTGGCCATTTGGACTTCTTTTGAAAATTGTTCATCTGCTCATTTGCTGATTGGATTATTTGTAAAGCCACATGTCTTGTTCTATTAAAATACGTTAGGATGGGGGCAAGGTCTTTCTGAAGATTACAAATGCAGACCTTTGATGAGAAATGATAAATTAAAAAATTGAAGTCTCTTGACCAGAAATTTCTTCATTTTGATTAGACTATAGAAGAAAATGGCAGTTTGGCTATGTGCCCCGGGTACATTAAAACTCAAGTTCTCTGGAGTAATTGGATCCATTCCAAATACAGGTCTTCCAAATGAAGTTCAAGACCTTGAATTGCACTCATATTTTATGGGAAGTAGTCAAAATGAATAGAAGAAAGTAGTGATGTAATGTGTGCTGTGTAGTCAGAATTCTGCCTTATTTGTCTCCTCAATATGACTTTTGTTGCAGCTGCCTATGGACCCACATACACTGGTATCACTACACTTGTCACAGAAGAGAAAAGGATGCAACCTTTTCCCTAAGATGTCATTGTACCTTGGAGGAAGACTAGAAGGGGGTGAGATGTTTTTCACTTCTTCTGTTAGTTTGATATCTCTCCCAGCAACTCAGATATCAAGCACCATAGATTGAACAAAAAGAAAACTGATTTACACCCTATCCTGATGTTTGTAAAAATATGCCCATTTGTAAGGCATATTCAAAAAAGTAATAGTGTATGGATACCATTATAAAACATTAGGGCTATGCTAGAACAAAAATAGAATTTAAATTTACCTTAATGCCCTTTCATACATAATACCCTTCTAGGGAAACACCACAACATTAGTTATATATAACACTTGTCCTGGATAACTGATATCAACTGAGATGTAAAACTGTAGAGCCATCTGGCCCTTTCCAGAAAGATTTCTTCCGGAAATTATATTGTTCCTTGGGCAGGAAAAGCCTTTACTCAAATGATCTGCCTCCAATAAGCTCTCCATCATATTCCCTGCCATTGGTGCAGTTGTCTTAATTTTACTTAAGTGCCTGCTGGCTAACTTTGAATCCAAACAGACAAAGCATATCTTAGTTGAATAGAATTTAAGTTTGAGAAGAAAAGGAAAAACAGCTGCCTTCTTCCTGACCTCCTGCCTTCTTCCCACTACTAACAAAGACAGGGAGGAAAAAGAAAATGGTCCTCATTTCTGACTTGATTTACCTACTTTGCAGACTTGCTTACTTGCAGCATATGAATGACTTCCATACAAACAAGTTCATTGGAATAAGGATTTCTTGCCAAGGCAAAATCTAGTCTGATGATTTGCTCCTACAAATTTTATTTCCAGTAGTTGGGCACAATTTTGCCTCTGTTTGCTCTGCTGGCCCAGGGGCTGGGTAACAATAATGGCATCGGTTTTTATTTTATTTTATTCTAATAAAATATCACTATTTATAAATAATTGTAGATAGTGGATACTAGAATGAATATTTGAGAAAATTGGTTGTTTTTCTCATAACCCTATGCATATAAGAAAAAAATTATTTTTTTCCTGGTTGTACTGGGGTTTGAATTAAGGACTTCACACTTGCTAGGCAGGTGCTATACCACTTGAGCCATACCTTCAACTCCCAAGGGAAAAAATATTCTGTAAAAGAAGTGCTTTAAACTCTTCAAATTTTTGGCTGAATTTCAAAGAACATGCGTAACCATTCATTCATTCAATATTTATTTGACTGTCTGCTGCCCAGGAACTAATGATAGAGCCACAAAAAGGATACAAAAGTAGACCTTCTGATTCTAGTGCACAATTGATGGTTATTCTGCTCCTCCAAACTCTTCTTCCTCTGAAGAACATCCCCATATTACTCAGTTTGCTTCTCCTAACAACTTGGCAAGCTCCCTCCAAGGTGAAAATCCTATCTTGTATTTTCCTTTCTGTGATACTGGAGTTTAAACTCAGGTCTTTACATTTGCTAGGCAGGTGTTTTGCCACTTGAGCCATGCCTCCAGCCTACCTTGTATTTTCTATGATGCTAGATATTCAACAAATATTTACTGGACTGGATTTGAGCAAAGACATTTAAAGATATAGGTAAGGGAAATTTTAGTCATAGGTGTTAGCTAGATATGTTAGCTAGATAATCCTAATAATTATCTAGTCCATAGATTTTTCAAACTGCATACACACACACACACACACACACACAAAGACACATCTTAAAGCTGCTTCCAGGGAGCAGAGGAGGCCCAGTAGAGCAACAGAGGGGGTGTGGGAGTGTTATGACCTTTACTCTGGTTATGTAGGATATACCTGTAATATAACATTTCAAGAAAACATTAGCTACTTAAAAATTTGAAAACACTGATTGACCAATAATGTCTCTATTTTAATTTACATTTTTCTCAACATGTATTAGTTGTACAAATTAATGGGATTCATTGTGATGTTTCTATACATTCATACATCCTGTAATGATTATGTCCATCCATCCTTTTTCTAGCCAGGAAACTCCCTCCTTTTACACCTCTCCCCAGCACCATTCCCAGCCCAGAAAAGTCATCTTAATTTCTTTCTGTTCCTTCCCCCTTACACCTTCCTCATCTCTTGTAATGTAGTATTCCATTCCATACTTCTACAACATTAACTTCCTGGTTTCCAAAATGAGTAAGAACATGTGGTATTTGTCTTTCTGTGCCTGGCTTGTTTTATTTACGATAATGTTCTCCATTTCCATCCATGTCACTATAAATAACAGGATTTCAATCTTTTTATGACCAAGTAGTGTTCCATTGTATAAATATATCACTTTTTCTTTATTCATTCATCTGCTGAAGGGCATCTGGCTTTGTTCTATATTCCAGCTATTGTGAATAATACTTCAATAAACATGGGGGTGCAAGTATCATTTGGGTACAAAGATTTCACCACTTTGGCTATATACCCAGTGGTGGAATTGTTGGATTGTGTGGTACCTCTATTTCAACATCTAACTTTTAGGGTTTTCAGATAGGCCTAAAAATGTTGAGTGATTTGTCCAAGGTCACACATTTAGTTCATCATACTCTTAGAACTAAAACCTAAATCTAATTTCCAATTTGGGGATCTTTCCATGACATTCTCCTGCTTATTCCAGTTATTGCTTGAGCAGCACAATGCTTGACACATAGGTGTTAAAATCCCCTTTGCCAATACTTCATCTCTTCCTGAATTTAGCTTATATCTCTGCACTTAACAAAGTGACTGTCCAAACTTCAAGTGTTTTGTGGTGGTGATTGTGCTGCTGGTGGTTATCTTTGATTGATTGTTTCATCTTTCCAGATTAAAGCATTCTAATCCTTTTATTCTGTTCTCATAATCTTCTCCACCCCCATCCCTTCAAATATCTTTCTTGCTGTTGTTTTATTACTGTAGGAATAGATTGTGGGAACTAGAACATGTTTAGGCAGGTCTAGCCATAGTTACCACATGAAGGCTTTTATCTTATGTATTTAATTATGTAGCATTTAACAGATTAAGAAAATAAATGGCTGTAAAACATGAATTACACTAAAATGCTTTTGAGAGAGTTCAGTTAGGTTTTCTGTTTGTTTGCTTTAAGAGTATCATTGAGCCATCATTTGACTTACCTGTCTCACTACATCTCTATAGATGGAAGTTTCATTTTAATTAGTCCGTTTTACCTCTTACTATGGTAGCTTCCTTAGTTTGTTGGTTCCCCCTTCCTTTGCCTTGCCACTGTTTTATAGTTGGATGTCTTATCCAGTCCAGATTATTTAGTATTACTGACAAAGCTTTTGATCTTTCCTCAAGTGGAGATTGTTTAAGATTACATTTTCTCACATCTTGTAGACAGGTTCTCTAGGACCAGTTTGGCCAGTATGTTACAGTATGTTACTTTTCTAACACATATACAAGACTGCTTCAGGGAAGGGGCTGCTGCCATCAGCCACTGCTGCTAATTCTGCTGCCAGTGCAATAAGAGGGAGCAAATTGGCTTTGTGACCAGATAAAATTGGGTTTGACTTATTTTTCTAGTTTATCCTTGCTCTGGAATACTGTTTTCTCTTTCTTATTAGCACTGTAGTAATAGAGGAAAGTATTTTAAACAGAGTTTAGAATTCAAAGGTAGAACTTTGGTCTCCTTTTGGTTCAAGAAAAACCAACAAAGACCTACACTTTAAAAGTTCATGGTGGGTTTGCTATATTTAATTTAAGGCTACTTTCATAGTTTTTGCTTGCCACGTTTTTGCCTTAGGGATGACTTTATTATAGTGAATACAAATATATCTCATCCTTTTCTGTTATTTTTATTGGATGAATTACCTTACAATAGTGTATTTGTCATGGTGTAGGTTTTGATATGTATTGAGAGTTTACAATTCAATATTTTTGGGTGTTCATCTTTACTTGATGACATTGATAAATTGAGCTATGGCTTTTTATATTATTTTTGTCTTTTTATATTCTTAAGATCATCTAACTATATATAATTGTAATTTTTGTGCAGTTATTTTTAAAGCCTAGAGGTTCAGAAAAAACAGGACCAGTTTTTATCATTTTCCAGAGAGAGGGTGACCAAGCTAATTTTAGACAGATTTGAATCTTTGGTTATTAAATGACTTGAGGGTATAAGGCTTTGACTAAGTAAGTTAGAAACTTGGATGATTTATCAGAGTGAAAGCTGATTTGCTAGCCTAGAACTATGCTAGAACTAGGATTTACTTAGATGATTTTTATCTTTCACATAATAGAATCTTTGAACATTATATTATGTAAGGTAGTCATTTGCATGCATTACAGTGGGCAAACATTTATTGACTATAATTAAGAATTAAGTTATTAGCTGCTTTCAGCTCATTAATGTTTTATACTGTTAATGTAAATAGATTCTTCTTTAAGATGTGTATCTATGCTGGGTATTGGGGGGGAGAGGGAGGGGGCGGAGTGGGTGGTAAGGGAGGGGGTGGGGGCAGGGGGGAGAAATGAACCAAGCCTTGTATGCACATATGAATAATAAAAGAAAAATGAAAAAAAAATAGACAAGAATAGAAAATAGGGTCTTAGTCCTGATTTTTCTATGGATCCTCTTTCTTTTTTACCTTTTTTCTTAGAAGTTATCTAATAAGAACTAATTTGAAAGTACATCAACTTGAGTCCTTTTTATAATTGCATTAAAGGCAACATCTGTCTCAAATGGAATTAATATCTAGGTGTTCTGCTCTATCTATGCAGTCAAAGTATATAGTTTTAGAAATTGGGAACATTTTAAAAGATATATATATATCTCAAAGCCACTAACACACACAACCAAAACTTGTGCTTGTATGTTAATATACATAAATAAACAAGGATAGACTCAGGGCTTCTTCAAAAACAATCCTATTTATATTTATGTATTCAGAGATCTTAAGTATGTCATACTAATACTTAATATAGTGTCAAAAGCACTTTATTCTTCATTAAAATAGACCTCAGTGTTTATCTCACTCTGACTTTACCACAGAACTTTACCTTTAATACATGTGAAAATATACTTCCTTTTCAAATATAGACACTACAATACGACCTTTTCAGGAGATTTCTAGAGACCTTCTTACTTCTCATTTGTTACAATTTCCTAAATTTGGCCTCGGGCCTTTAAAATGTTTTGAGAATATTTTCTCATTCACTTTTGTGGTAAAACTCTACTTCGTCAATGGAGACTTATTGGACATAGTCTCAGCTTCCTGGTTTGGAAGTATAGACAGTTTTCCCCTCTCTGTCTGCCCCTCCTCGTACAACCATTCTAAGCTTTAAGGAAAACCAGTATGCCCAATTTCAACTTTATTTTTTTAATATCAACGACATAAATAAACCTCACTTTATTTAAAAAAATTATCCAGCAAACAAACAAAATAAAAAAGAACCAAATTCAAGCCAGGCACCAGTGATTCAAGCTGGGCACCAGTGATTCACACCTGTAATCCTAGCTACTCAGGAGGCAGAGATCAGGAGGCCAAATTCAAATTTAAAAAAGAAAAGTTTATGGCAATTCCACATGAAGCCTGGGATACCTGGCTTTATACCAAAAACAGAAAGAAAGAAAGAAACCGCTAAAGCCCATGTTTGTAAGAACCTGAATATATAAATTGCATATTTGTAGAAACAATTCTTACTTAAATGTGTAATGTTAGCCTGGCATTTTAAAAGATTGCCATGTGAAATGCTTCTGCAATACAAACAATCACTCCTAACATCTCTGGTTTGTAGATTGAGTAAAGGAATAACGAGTTTTCTTAAAGTAGGGCATACATATATTCTGTATCCCTACCTAGAGTTTTTCATTTTAAAGAATGACCCTTTTGTTAACCTCGATTTCTCAGTCTTATCTCCCACACTCTCTTGTGGCTTCTTTCTACTTCATTAGCCTAGTGACTCAGGTGTACTTTTCTGATCCCTGATCTCTGCTTGGCATATATTATATATTTATATATGAAACATAGGAGGAATTTGTATAGGAATGCTATAAACATGTATTTTCTAGGTAGGCACTCTACCACTTGAGCCACTCTGCCAGCCCTAAGCATGTATTTTCTATCTATTCAATGTTATCTATGAACAATAAGGATAGTGCACATTGCTAAGGTTTTCTTCTTTCTGTATGTATATAGCTATTCATTCTAAATATTCATACTTTCTTTTAACCTTTTACATGACATACTGACTATCCACTCCTGAGGTGTAACCATATTTGAAACAAAATGGTATCTGTCTAACTGTTATTTTGAAAATGCTGTTGGTTTTGTTTAGAATAGAAAGCTATGTTCTTTCTTCGTTGCACTGAAAGAGTTTAACCCATCTTCAATGTTGGCAAAGGATAATGGTTATCACTTCTCGGCCTTTTGGCTAAGATAAAGGATAGTGGTTCTTTTGATTTGTTTTTTAAAAGGGTATGCTATGTACTAGTAATCTCATTTTAGCTTCTCATTTTTCTCCTTACTACTTTGTCTCTTGGCTTCATTTGCCTCTTTATGGGGAAGAATGCATGTGAAGCTTTCTTTGCTTCTACTCTTGCCATGATATGTAGACTAGTTTATGGAGAAATACATCAGCTGCCTGCTCTGCATTTAAATTCCCCACTTCCATGCTGCATTTGTGGGCAGCAGCTGAAAGACAAAGAGATGAATGCAGGGCCATTTTTGTCAGTGTAAGCTTTTGAATGCATACATTATCAAGCACACATATCATTAAATACGAGTTTCATATCTGGAAGCAAAAGTGGTAGTACATCAACTATGGCCACAAAGGAGAAAAGGGGTCACTGTTTATGAGAACTAAATGGAAGCATATTCTTCCTTATCAATCAAGGAAATTAAGATATGAGAATTGGTCTTTTAAGCCATCTGGTTCCTCCCCCAGGGACCAGTAGATGATTGGTCCTTGGATTATTATATTCTTTGTGCTGGTGATTGTTCTTACATGTTTTCATAGCTTTGCAGTAATTTAAAATGGTTCTGTAACCATAGTTTTTCCACTTGTCTTGACCAGGGAAGTTCAGGTTGAGTCTCAGAAGGAGACAGTTCTATTTCTTTTCAACTATTAGTAAGTCTTATATCAAGTTACTGCAATTCAGACTTTTTAACATAACATAAGTTCACTTTGTTTAACTTATTTCTTATACTTTTTTGTTTCCCTGTTCTGAATATTCTTCAACAATTTTAGTAATTTTGTTATCATATAGTAATTTAACATTTTGAACTTCTTAAAATTGTTTCATTCTGTACAAAGCATAGAAATGGGAAAGGAAGGATAATTTCCTCAATATGACTTCTTTCCCTCCCAGTCTTCCTCCTTTCTCACACATATACATGGACACATGTAATGTCTTGGTCTTTATACACCTCGAATCTCCAGATGTCTAAACCAGATCATCACAGTACTGTTAAGATAGCAGAAGTGGGAGGAGAGAAAAGGATGGAGGGCTTGAAGTAAGGTTTGGGAGATGAGAAGTAGGTTTATCAAGATAGCTAAAAATTACAGAATTGCCAAGCCATAGAGGAACACAGAGAATGAGAACTTCTCCTTAGTTATACAAATGAGGAAAGTGAGGTCTAAAAAGTTAATGCCTAAGTTAGCTGACTTTGGATTCAACTGTTTGTTTCTTATACCAATATGAAGGCAAAGATTGTGAGTAATATGAATACAGGGTCAAAGTTCTGAAATTTCCATCTGCCCATTAATTTCATGAAGTGAGTCAATCCATATTTACTGAGCAACTATGATGTGCTAGACACTGTGCTAGGTGCTTAGAGTACTGTATATTCCCTGACCTCAAAGATCTTATAGTTTATTCACCAAACTCTAGTGGGAAACAGAGAAGCAGAGAAATAGGCAATAAATACAGAATGATATGTTTGCACAGCATATGTAGGATGCTATCACAGCATATAGGTAGTACCCCCTAACCTTAGGGCACTGGAGGTAGCTTCATGGCAGAGGTTATCCAGGCCAAAGTATTTGAGGGTATTTCAGGCTCATGTGGTGTTATGTATATGCAAATCCTTGAGACAGAATGAAAACAGTTAAATATGACTATAGTATAGTTAAAGGATGAGGGGGTGTTTAAGGGGTTGTCTAGCTACAGAGTGTGGATAAGACTACAGAGATAAGCAGGAGCCAGGTTATAAAGGGCAGTATTTGCAATGCCAGGATATTTGAAATTCTGTGGTTTAAAAGCAGTAAAGTAGTCACTAAAGAGTTCTTAAGTTAGAGAACAACATGATGTGATTTAGAAGCATTACTCTGTCTGCAACTGAAGAGTTGGTTAGCGACAGGAAAACATCTCAGGAGGCTGTTACAATAATATATCTAGACTGTGTGATAGTGTTAGGGGTGAAGAAAAGAGTTCACATTTAAGGTAAGAGGTAGAGACTAGGGCTGGGTTAGTGAATGTGGAAAATGAAGGAGAGGATATGGAGGACAGGAACAAAGGATTGTTGAACAAACATACCCATGGGATGCCCACCCTGAGAATAATATGGATTGAAGATAAAGATTTGGGAGGTAGTAGTATTGATAGAGTTGATTTGAAGTTGAGGGTTCACCCAGAGGCAATCCAATAATCAGTTGCCCTTAGACCTTATTTTGTTTTATACTTCTTTAGGAATTTGACAACTGTAGACCCTTTCCTCATAAAATTTATGTACAGAATTCTGCATACAGTTTTAGGAAAGTTCACAGACCTCTTGAACCATATTCACAAATGCTTATGATGTCTAGGTTAAGAACACCTGAGATAATATTTCAGTCCAGAAAGAATGGCTGTTATCAAAAAGACTAAAGAAAATAAGTGCTGGTGAGGATGTGGACCATTGAGTGGAAGGTAAATTTATGTAGCAATTATGGAAAACAGCACTGAGGTTCCTCAAAAAATTAAAAATAGAAATGCCATATGATCTAGCCATCACATTCCTATGTTTGTATACAAAGAGAAGGAAATTGAGGTATCACATATGCACTCCATGTTTTTTTGCAGCACTATCCAAAGTAGCTAAGAAGGCCTGGTGTGGTAGTATATATCTGTAATTTCTGCACTGTAGAGGCTGAGGCAGTGGGATCTTGAGTTCAAGGTCAGCCTGGGCTACATAGCAACACTGTTAAAAAAAACCAACAAATGGAAGCAGCCCAAGTATCCACCAACTAATGTATGGATAAATACAATGTAGTACATATACACAGTGGAATACTATTCAGCTATAGAAAAGAATGAAATCCTATTATTTGCAACAACATGTTTGGAACTGGACTTCATTATGTTAAGTGAAACAAGCCAGTCACAGAAAAGCAAGTACCACATGATCTCACTCATATGTGGAATCTAAAAAAGTTAATCTCCTAGAAGTTGAGAGTAGAATGATGGTTACCAGAAACTGCATAGAGTAGGGGGGAGAGACGGACGGGAAAAGGTTGAACAATGGGTATTGCATTTCATTAGAGTGAGAAATCCTTATGTGCTACTGCACAGCAGGTTGACTACAGACAATAATAATGTACAGTGTATTTCAAAAAGCTACAAGTGAATCTGAAATTGTTGAGCATAAAGAAATGATTTATGTTGAGGGGACTGATTTGTTTAACCTGAATTAAACATTATACAATGAATACATGTATTGAAAGGTCACATGATACCTCATTAATATATATAGTTAAATGGATCGGTTAAAATAGATGTAATTTAGATAATAAAAGTAAAAAAAAAAAAAACAGGACCCTGGATGTAGAGTAAGAATAAAAGAAGAATAAAGATGTAACACTGGGAAACACTACCATTTAAGAAGTGGATAGACATGAAGTCCATAAAACGAACTAAAAAAGAGAGATCCAAGAGTTGGCAGTTATCAAAGAAGCCAAGGGAAGATCTGAACTAACCAGTAGAGTTTAGTGCTGCAGAGAGAAAGAGTAAGATAAAGACTGAAAAGTGATCATTGACTTAGGAAGATGTCAGTGATTTTTGCAAGGATTGTTTCAGTGAAAATGCTGTACACAGAATCCACAATGCAGTGATTAAGGCATAGATGAAAGGGGAGGAAGTGGGAATAGCAAGTACAGGCCATCTGCTTCCAAGGGAGCAGAGTTGGGGGAGGAGCTTGTCTTTTGTTAATTTAAGACTGGATTGAGTGTGTTAAGAGTTTCTTTTGCTGTATTCTTTGAGTTAATCATCTCATTTTCTGATTTCTTACCATAAAAATAAACCAAAGAAATCAGCTGCATAAGAAATGAAGTTTCACAGATTTCTAATGCTTTTTGATATTAATAAATGATGCATTGTGGTTTTATATTTTTACAGTTCTGTATTGTTTCCTCAGTTTTGCTTAAGGTGTCTATACTCAGAATCCACAATGCCTCAGGGAGTACTAAATTAGTACTATAGGTATATTCAGGACAGCTTGGCTGGGAATGAGAGGGTCAATAAGGCTGGCTTTAGAACTTTGATTGAGGAGTTGGTTTTGTAATACCCAGTTTAATAATTATGAGGGCTTTATGTTTGCATGTGTCAACCTTAGTTAAGCTTTGTCATAGGTTTTTCCAAAACATCTGGGGCTTTTGGTCTATGAAGACATTAATTTGTGTCTCCAAGGGGCTATGCATAAATCAAATGGGGAAAGAGGGAGCTAATTTCTTTCTTTGTGTGAATCCTAGCTCCTTGTTAACTGTTTAATTGAGGAGAAGAAAGAGTCCTATGACAATTACTGAATTAGTGATGCACTATTATATTTGTTTGATGTATTCTTGCTTGGTATATTTATGCTAAAAAAGACAGTAAACCCTGGCTCCCTAAGAAGGCTCTGCTTTATTGACCTTCAACAGAAATGTAGATTCAGATTTCACAGTTCCTGTTGTTTCAAAGAGAGGCTTAATGTTGGTTGGTGATGGGTGTTAAATTTAAAGTTTAATGTTCATTTTTAACCATCTGCTGTGCAGGGGCTTACCAATCACAGTTCAGGGACAACAGCAAGGATTCCACCTGGAAAAAGCAGAGTAATAGCATGGGCCTTTAGAAATTCTTTTGCTTCTTCCTCTCCAAAATACTTCAACATGGAAGTGATTGTCATGTTGGAGTGAATTAAGGATGGAAGTAAACCTGGGACTAAGTTCTTGTAACTGTTAGAAATATTAGCCTAAATGATGCTGTGCTAAGCCAAGGTTCCCCACGTGCACACACACACACACACACACACACACATACACACTATTTTGGGTTTAATTTTCAGTCACTGCATGAATCTATCAGAATGCCAAGATATAGAGAAATGGAGGTTTTGTTTGCGTATTTCCAACCCTTTTAGTCCAGTAGAGAAATAGATGATCACAGAGAGGATATACTCTTCAACATAATGTATGTGTCATCAAACATTCAAAAGCAACTAATACAGGGAAAGAACCATATTCTCCCATAAAAACAGTACTGTGGTGCCACTGTAAGTATCAAATACTAAAAATTCGTATCCCACATCTCTATGTGGTGTTTCTTAAGTTAGAGGTCAAAATAATACAAGATTTTATTGTGTTTATAGGAAAATTCACAGTTAATATCTATAAGTAGCAATGTTAACTTTTCTATTGGGTAGTACATATATAAGTTTCACATGAGAAAAGTAAGAATTTTAATAGACCATTTCGTAGAGGATTATTTTTTCAATAAAAAGAGTATAGTCCCTTCAGAATGTTAGCCCACTCATTGGAAACCTCTTATAAAACAACAGTTTTATATGAACTAGAGGCAAAAAGCTGCTACTTCACAGTAGTTTTGACTACCACCTTAAGATTTACGTTAATGCAAAATATTTAAGCATGCTTATGATATGGTTTCTGATGCAAAGTCATGTGTGATGTATGTTCTCAGACTTCCCCACAAACACGTTACTAGGTCTTTATCTCAGAGAAATATAATGTCTACTGAAGATCAAGTTCCAAGCCATTTCCCATGGTTAATACATTATAAATTGTCTTGTTCAATGCAGCTCTCTCTGTTGTACCTCAGTTGCAAATGGTGATCTCTCCCCTTCAGCTTGGATATATAATAATAAATCTTTGTAATGGATAATTTGATTAACTGCTTTAAAATTATATAAGCAAGAGGTTAAGGGAGGGAAAATGTTCATCTATTTTAGTTCTCTATTTAAATTACAAAAATTTGTTTAAAGGTCCCATTTTACCTGGGTAAATGACTGAGTGAAATGGAAACTGTGGAATGGAAAACTATAATTCTTTAATCAGTCATAAGGCTACAGAACAGAACCATACATTATTGGACCTAGAAGAGATACTATAATTTGTGTAGTCAAACCTTCTCTTTTTATGTATGTATGGTTCAAATAGGTTAAATGACTGAACCAGGGTCATACAGTAAGTTGGCAGCTTGTTCTCAAGTTTTTGACTCTTGGTTATCTTCTGAGTATTCAGTACTGCCTCCACAAAATTGGAAAGATGAAAACTGAACTGTAGCCTCATACTTTCAAAAGCATACACTTTAGCTCTCTACATGCCTGGAAGTAACCAATCAGTACTAACCATCAAGATTAAAATTATCATCTTTTTAGTTTAATAAGTTGCTTTGGAAAGCAACCACATAAAATGGATAGGAGAAAACCCATTGGCAGTAACATTTCTCAGTATATGTGGTAGAATTAGATTCACTACATTATGTATATATCACAACCTGCTAAGAAAGGAGAGTCCTCTAAGAAACAACTTCAGAAGCTGGCCACTGCAACTGCTGTGATCAATAAGTAACTTGAAGTTTTAATAGAATTGATCGTTCATTAGCCCATGGGCCAGGAAAAAAGGGTATGAATCACAGTGATAAGAGAATATACCTAATCCCTGCCTTGCTCACATATGCCTTCAGTTGAGCTTCATCTTCCCAAGATTAAGAAACACCCTATTCTGCATAGCATACTTGGGCCACACCTGTCCTAGGAACTATTTCTTAGGAAAGACATTTGACAAACTAGAATGAAACAAAGATGGTTGGGGCTAGAAACCCATATAAAGAAAGGATACGAGTTAGAGCTTTTAGTACCTAGAAAAGAGAAAATACAAGAATGGAGAAGGAGACAGTAACTGACATATTTTAGGCACCTACTGTATGCCAGGCACTTTACATATATTATCTTCTTTCATCCTCAGAGCTACCCTATGCTGTAGATATTCTCTTCCTTAAAAGTATCAGATAACTTGCCTAAAATAGAGTTGATAAGGAGCAGAGACAGAATGTACAGCTCTAAAACTCATGTTGTGGGAAGAAGTCTTCAAATATTTGAGGAGCTGGTATAAAGAAGATTGAGGATTGCTGTGTGTCATCCTACCCGTATCCTTAGTAGTAATAATAGTTTTAACAATAAGAACAAAAGCTAACATTTATTGAACACATAAATTGTGCAAAGAAATATGCTAAGCACTTAGCCTATATTAATTTGTTTAATATACACAACAATCCTATGAGACAGGTATTATTATGTCCATTTTACATATAAGAAACTTGGAGCACAGAGAGATTAAGTGGTCTACCCAAAATCATGAAAGTGAGAGCCTAGAGAGCCTAGATATGAACCCAGGTAGCCATAGGAAACTTTCAATTCAACTTACCTGTGGTAACTCAGTGGTAAAGGTCTTGCTTAGCATGCACGACGTCCTAGGTTAGATCCTTAGCACTGCAAGAAAAATCCTATTCAACTTCATTTCCAGCCCTGAACATATGTAAGCAATTTCTCCATGCTGCTGTCAGACATGCCGTAAAACTGATTTCTTCAATGGGAGTAAGGTTAAAAGTAAGATAGCCTCAGCCAAGCATGACGATTAACATGTATAATCCCAGCTACTCCGGAGGCAGAGATTCAGAAGATTGCAGTTTGAGGCCAGCCCAGCCAAAAGTTAGCGAGAGCCTCATCTCAATCAATAAGCTGAACATGGTGGTTCACATCTGTAATCCCAGCTATGTGAGAGGCCACAGGTAGTAGGATCAAGTTCTGAGACCAATCCCTGGCCAAATTGCAAGACCCTATCTGAAAAATAACTAAAGCAGAAAAGGGCTGTAGGAGTGGTTCAAATGGTGGAGCCACCCGCCTTACAAGTGTGAGGCCTGAGTTCAAACTTGATACTGCCAAAAAAGAAAAAAGTAAGATAACCTCAAAGGCTCATTTCAACTCTAACATTATATGAATCTAGGCTGACATATCTACTGTCTGTGAGCAGTCTTTCCCTTTCTAGTCCATTTGTGGACTTAGTTGGAGTCTCATAACTAATCGTAGACAGGCTTAACATATGTTACTCTGTAAATGAGCACTTGGCACAGAAGTCTTAAATTAATGCAGTAGTCCACCAAAAGGCCTGTTGTGAGAACAAATATAGAAAACATCAGACAAGTTCAAAAGAAATCCATTAACAAAAATTGATTAGCCTCCAGGGTAATTTTCTAATTGCAATAATTTATAATCCAAGTGAATTTAGTACCCACTTTCAAATTCCAACTCTTTCATTTTATCTTAATAATTCCTTCTATTAACCTGCCATATGGTTCTTCCCTTTCCAGTACTGTGATAATGTCACTTATCTATTCAGACATGTTCATATTCCTAATATTGGTCAATTACAAAAGCCATCTGTGAATTCATATAGCATAGTCACCTAGAGCATAAAGGTTTTTCCTTTAATTGAAAAACACAAATGCACCATGCCATGAGGAAAATAACCCACGGATATAGCCAAACAGCTAATCCTCTTTCCCTCTCCCTCAGCCTCTCTGCACTTTTCTCTGATTGCCTTTCTAAAATAAAATAAAGTGTCTCAGGAGAAAAATGAGCTCTCTAGGAATTCCATCACTGTCAATGGCAAACTCAAGAAGACACTATCTAACCTTCTTTGCTCAGGGGCTCTTGAGAGCATTGGAAAGGCAGCTAGGAGGGTGGCCTATCATTACTTGCTATGTCAAAGATGACAACAGGTAGTCACCTGGAAAGGCAATGGGGCAATGAAAAGCTAGCCAAGAACCGCTCTGGAGAAATATGAACATAAATGCTCATGATTCTTGAATCAATTGCTCTTCAAACTGGCTAGAACCCCTAGAGAAGGCCAAGTGAGTCTTTGTGTCTATTCTTTCTGGAGATGTACTGATCAATTTGGCACTGTATATTGTACAAAGAATCAAAAGTTACAGTCTGCATACACTGATTGTGATTCCTTGTGTATTGCCAAAGTTACCATAAAGTTTTTCCTAGATGTTCAGACTCTAGAGGAGATTCTCTAACGGTGGTCTAGTTATGTTCCACAGCTAGCCTTTCTCTCATTTCAACTTTACTTAAAGCACCAGTGATATTTCAGAGACAATGTATGAGGCTTATATTATTAGAACCATTTTTATTGACCTAACTGAGGCCTTTGATTTAGTCACCCATAAACACTTTCTTCAGAAATCCCATGATTCTGGGCTTAGCAGTGACCCTGTAAAATTGTTTTCTCTCCATTTAGTTCTTGCCAACTTAGCCTTGACCTGGAGGTCCAAAATACTTGCAGACTGTCATTTTTAGTGAAGATTAACAGAAGTTTCTCTTTGGCTGATGGTGAAGGAGAGTTCAAAGACTATGCTGGCAGCTCCATTTACTGTCACAAAAAGGTTCTACATTTGAAATCATCTTTCTCTCTTTCTAGCAGATCTGCTGTGTCATGGGTATTTTTTTAAGCAGAATTTATTCCTCAAGTTGCTTTTGGTGTAGTTTATCCCCAAAGGCAAAACATTCATGGTAATTCATGTGGCATAACTTATTCAGGAGAGGCATAGAATGATACTGCTAAATGGGATGTTTTGAAATCTTTAGCATGATATCCTTGTTTGATACATGGGGAAACTGAAGTCAGCAATGTAAAATGACTCATGTAAAGCCATATAACTGAGTAACATCAGGGCTAGATTAGAACCCAGGTCCCAATACTTTTTCTACTATGTCAGGCTGTTTTCTGCCTAGCTAATTTATTTAGAATTTGTCACAGCCATCTTAACAGTTAAGAGCAGACCCGAGTCTGAATTTTTCCCCTTATTACCTGTGTGAATTTATACATCTAACTTAAATCTATGAATCTCAGTTGCCTCATCTGTAAAACTGAGACAATAAAACTATTTACCCACCTGTTCAAATTAGGGTGAGAATTAAGTGCCTCACACATAGTAAACTCTCAGTGAATGGTAGCTATTTTTACTATTTAACTTTTTTCTATACAACTCGTTTGTTTACTCCTCTCCTCATAGTATAAAATTATCTTCAAGACCTTAAATTAATTTTAAAATAACATTTAATTTTATTAAATTAGCATACAAATGTATTAAAAATCAGCAACATTGTTTTAGCTAAACTAAGTCTAGCGTATCAGGTTTTTTTCATAAGTTAGTTGTAGCCTGATTTGGTTCGCTTCAATATCCCACCTATTTCTACAAACAGGAAATTGTCCCTTCTACATTTTGATTGGCAGCCTTGGTTTTATAAGCTTTGTTGTATTACATTAGTGTTGCACTATGGTGGAGGAGACACTTTCATTATAAGCTTTTGTTCTTCGGTGCTTATCTTTTTCATAAAGTTACTCTTAGACTGAAATATTTTCAACTTATCTTTTGTTTCACAGGAGGTAGAAAAAATTGGAGGGCGTGAAAAATGGAGAAATTTCTTATACCATTTTGACTATTGAGTAAAAACATTTTAAGATTTTCCCATTTGCTCCTGCAGTTTCAAAATGCTAAAACCCCATAAGAACCCCAAAATACACAGCACAATTATTTAAAAGAACAGCTTGCTTAAATTCCACAGGAAGCAATGATGTATATGTGAGAACAGAGTTCTATGAAGACATTGTACCTGGCCCCAGAGGCTTTCTTTTTCAGATCATCTTTGACAATATAGATTTTTAAAACAAATACATTTCTTTAAATTGGACCCTGCTATTTCATATTCCCAACTATCCTCCATTCTCAACTTGGCTTAGAAATACTTATCAGGAAAAAAAGAGGTACAAAGTAGATATTACGTAAAGGCTGGAGAGGAGTTAAGGAAAAGGATTTGTAAATGGAGTTGGAGGCTTAGCTAAGAGGTTGAAAAAAAGGCTAATCAGAGATGTTCAAGACCAGAAGCCAGAGCCCAGTGCCCTGTAATTTTAGTCAAATTGCTATCACAAGAATCTGAGAAAAATGGGGTACTATTGTAAGCAGAGCTCCATTCATTAAATCTAATCACTACTAATAGGGATGGTGCTTCAGCATCTGAGAGGGAGATGAAATAGGCTGAAAAAGGGCCTCAAGGTTAGGTCGAGGGGGGCGGTAAAATTGGAGTATAGAAACAACTACAGCAAAAACCACATAGACCCACAGGTTGAGCCCTAGAGTAGAAGGTAGAGAATGGAGGAACAAGAAGGGACTGTTCTTAAACTAGTATTAAGTAATGTGATTATCGCAAAAATTTTCTATAACTTGTCTTGGCAATTCCCATTTAAAATATAAGCTCCATGAGAACAGGTATTATTGTATGTTTGTTTACTAATTTATTTCAGCACCAAGAGCAATCCCTAGCTCATAGTAGGTCCTCAATAAATATTTGTTGTATATATGAATGATCTATGTAGAAACTACTTTGAGTTTTCTTCCTTCCAAAATTAAGTTAATTTGTTTACCTCAACTGCCTCCATGTGCAGCTTTGGAGTGATGAGAAAAAGGTAAAGAAAGATCTTAAACACAAGGTATAAACCAAGTGGCAATGGAGATCTGAGTTCAAGGCAATGATGGGTTTTTCGGGGGGTGGGGAAGGCTGCCTTTAGGGGTGCTCCATTTGTCTCAGTTACTCAGTGCAAAATTGCCTTCATTTATCATTTATCTTTCCCTGAATTCTGAGATGTGTTATGCTGGAATTTCAAAGAAGGGAAGCTGAAGTTAGCTAACCGAAGAAGAGACTCCCTTTTTGACATCTCACCTGCTGCTGACAGGTATGGTAGTTTCTGTTCCATTGCTTGATTTAAAAAAATGGAACAGACTTAGGCACCAGAAAATGTTCTCTCCTTATGACTCTCATAAACTCAACTGAATCTGTGAAACTCCTCTGTGAGCTTTTTCTGCCTGCTCCTAGAATAGTGCCTGGCACCTAGCAGGCTCTCAATAGATATTCATTGGATGAATGGCCCTGTCTGATCATGTGATTTGAAAGAACACCTGGTGTATTGGGCAACTCTCCATAGTTCCCTTAAAAAAGATAGAGGCATATCGGGAGGAGCAATTGTAGTTGAAATTGGAGAAAAGGAATTTGTTCTCAAATTCCTGTGCACTTTTTGAAATCTCCTAAGTGTCTCAGATGCATTGTAACTTCAAATCAACATGTAAAGCACTTTTTTCAATGTGCAATGCTAAGACTCAAGAAAGTTTAGTAGCTTCTTTCCTTGTGGAGTGTAGAAGAAATTCAGTGCTGGGTGCATTTGTCATTACAGTGAATACTTACACCTGAGATGACATTATTAAACCGTTTGAGTCTTTCTTGGGTTTCTCTAGCCCACCAATTAGGGAGTTATACTTAGGTATGTAACTCAAGATTTTCTCAGCCTAATTCCAAAGTATTTGAGCATAACCAGCATTTTGCTAAAAGGAAATTTGAAGGAAAATATGCTTTCTACAGGATTGAAATTTGAGTCCTGAAAGGACGTAGGCAAACCTGGGAGGCTCCTACTCTAGAAGCCAGGAAGTAAAATATCATGGACTATACTTTTAATATTAAGATTAGATGTGTAGGATGTGGAGCTAGTATAGGAAATGTAAGACAACAGTGGACAACTTTGCATTTCCTGTGCATAACAAAATAACTGTTATGAAACTTTAGTTCCATAGGTAGTTGACTATTGTGAATTATAAAATTTTTCTTACTTGATTCCCGTACTACTGAATTTTTCTTATGTTGTAGATGTGTTTTATTTTTGCTTTTAGTTGGTAAAAAGGCCACCTACAAAGTGTGTCTGTGTGTGTGTGTGTGTGTGTGTGTGTGTGTGCGATATTAAGTGAGTATCTATACTTACTTTCTACCTTTAAATGCATTTGTTTTCGTGAGTTACTTCTTTACAATTGACATGCTATTGTTTGGATAAGTCATTTATTTTGAACACTGTAAGGTTTCTGATGGGAGTGCTGTAAACTCCAGCTCTAAATTGATGTTGAAGAATCGATAAACTACTTAGCCAAAGAATAAATGGCTTGAGGTAAAAATAGCCAACTAAAATGTATCTCCTACTTTTTGTTCAACTGTGTATAGTGAGAGGGAGCATTTCTGATAAAGAGAACCTTAAATGGTTATCACCCTTAAGGTCCTATCCATCATCTGGGTTAACTTTGCAGATTTTCTTTTTTTATTTATTCAGGAAGATAACAATACAAAAGGATATTAGAACCTGCTGATTAGAGTTTGACAAAAGGCTATCAATTATGAAACCAACTAGATTCTTTCCCTACAGAAGTCAGAATTATCTTCCTTTGTTTAGACTATTTTTATTAGGTATCAGTGTGTTAATAATTGATTATAGAGGCCCAGAAGAAGTGCTCATCAATTGAATATTTTTAACTTTATAGTTGACCAATTGACCAGTACCAATTGACTAATTCCTTTTTTAGTTTATTCTAAGGACTGTGTCTCTATCTGCTTTACTATTGTCAAGATATTATCCAATGAGACTTAACGAATTAATCCATTTCCCAATTCAGCAAAAAATTATTGAGCACCTGTTTGGTGCCAGATCCCCTGCTGGATATTATAAAAATAGCAGTAAAAAAAATACAAAGGTCCCTGCCCTCGTTGAGCTTTGAGACAGTCAAGTAAACAGGAAATATATAAATATACTCATAAAGTACTGATTGTAAGAAATTTTATGGTAGTTATGGATGAGAAAAGTAAGGAGGACCTACTTTGATGTCATGGGAGGAAGATTTTTCTGAGAAGATGAATTCAAGTTGAGAATGAATGAAAGCATTCATCAAGCAAAGCACCTGGGGTACAGCAGAACAGGTCTCTGAGGCAAGAAAAGACCGGGTGTGTTGCAGGAACAGAGGGAAGACCAGCATATTGGAATGAATAGGAACATGGCACAAGATGAAATTGAGAGGGGTAAACGGGCCACACCATTACAGGTTCCAACAAGTTTGTATTCTATTGTAAGAGTAATAGGAATCCATAGAAAGTTTTTAAGCATGGGAGTGATATGAGTTGTTTTACATTTTTTGTAAAGACTACTTTGGTTTCTTTGTGTAAAATGAATTAAAGGTATGCATGAATGAAAGTCAACAAGGCTATTTATTACAAGAGTCAGGTAAAAAACATGGTAACTTAGATGATGTTAGCAAAGATGAAGAGAAATGGACAGAGCTAGAGTTAGAATCAAAAGACAGGATTTACAGAGGCTTAGGATATATAGGACAAAGAAAGAGTAGAAGCAGAGACTGATCCAGCAGAAAGGGGGAAATGATGCCCATAATAGTGTTATCTGCAGGAGTGATATCTGAGGGGGAAAAAGGGATGGGATTCAAGGACACTAGCAAGATGGAAGAGAGAAAATATGGAGATATGGGTAATTTTATAGATTTGGAAGTGGGAAGATAAAAGTGCTCTTTCTGACGGCTTTTGTTTTCTTCAAAATAGTATAAGGCAAGATCATTCATTAAAGGCAGGAAGTGGATATAGATTGGGGGAAAATAGAAGATTGAGGACAGCAAGGAAAATACATACACTTTGAAGTGTGGGAAAGCAAGTTTAATGCAGAAGTAGCATTGCAGAGCAGAGATCAGTGCTCAGTTGAGGCTTGTGATCATGAATACCTTTAGTGAAAGTGAAGTCCATCTGCTCAGCTATGTAAATTTTCTCCAGGCATTTTCAGGAGCATAGGTGCAGGCCCAGGAAAGGCAAGTTAACTGAATTCAACTCCTATTTTGCCATATGAGTGCATCAGGGAGAGAATAATATGATATAATAGAACAGACTATTGACAAGGGATCGGAAGACCTGAACTGTAATGCAGACTCAGCTACTTACAAACTATATGATCCTAAGCAAGTGGATCAACCTTGATCTGCCTTATTTACTCACTGGGAAGATAGGAAAATTAGACTAAATCTTTAAGGTTTATTTTTTCTGCTCTAAAAGTGTGATTATTTCTCTCAGGAAAATTCCTTATCTTATTAATATAGTGTATTGGTTTAGTGTATAGACTCTAGAACCACACTACTTGGATTTGCTTTTTTTTTCATTTTTATTAGCATATATTTATTGTATGGGGGGGATTCATTGTGCCATTTCCCAATAGCCTTAAATTGTACATTGATTAGATTGCCTCCATCATCTCTGCCCTGCAACCCTCTCCCTGCCACACTTAAAGAAATTATAAGAGGTTTCATTGTTTTGTTTCATGTATGTATATGACCATCAACCATATTCCCTCACCTTCATCTCCTCCATTCACCCTCCCCTGTATTTGAATTCTATCTCCGTTTGGCTTTCCAGCTGTGTGACATTAAGTAAGTCATTTCACCTTTCAGTACCATAGTTCCTTCATCTTTGCATAGACATAATTATAGCACATACCTTACTAAAGTCATTGAAAGGATTAAATGAGTCGATGGATATGAAGCTCTTGTAACACACACAACAGTACCTGGCATGTATTATACACTAAATAAATTATTACTTCTGATTCTTTAGCATCCCTTTGGCCATAAAAGATCTGAAAGTTTAAAATTTGTTCTGCTTACAAGCATATACTAACCAGCATCAAATTTAAGAGTATCTCATGTTGCTTCAGGGTAGCAGTATAGCATACAAAAGAGATTTTGGAAAGAAGTGAACCTTCGTTTAAATTCTGAATTTGTCATTTAATTTGCATTGAGACCTTGAACAAATAAATAAACCAGGTTATATTCAAATTCCTCTTTCATAAAACAAGAACCCTAGTAATAGTTATCTGATAATGGAAGGGGTACATGAGGTAATGCATTTAATATACCTGGAAATATAGGGCTCAGCATGTAGTATGGATTTACTAAGAGCAATCACTGCCATTATAGCACCCTACCTTAATATTTAACTTCTTAATATCACCTATTAGGTAACAGGTGACTTTAGTCCTTACCGCTTATTATTTTCCTAGAGCACAGAGTAGTAACAAGTAACCCATAAGAGAGAAAGAGCTGAAAGAAAAAGCAAGATCAGCCAATATATTAGAGATTGGGTAAGGGTAGAAGGGCTAAATAACAGGGTTATTTATTACAATAAACATTATCTCTTTTAACAGTGAAATCTTCCTTTAGCGTTTGAATGGATACCACTGACTACACAGTTTTCTTTCTCTCTTTTTTTTCTTGATGGTACTGAGGTTTGAACTCAGGGTCTCATGCTTGAGGATGGGGGTACTCCACTTAAGCCACCCTCAGCCTGGATGATAGATACCACTGACAATGTGTTAAAAGACCCAAGACAATAGTATGCTTGATCTTCGCAGCAGCCAGTCTAGGAAGGTCTTCTTTCCCTTTTACTTCTGGACAGACACCCTCCATAGAGCCCTACTAATCAGGCTCCAAAGTAGTGGCCATTTCTGTGAGGCCCCATATGAGACTGAAAATGTAATATGATCTTATTCATAGTATTCCCTAGAACTGCTTTGGGAGCAGCACATATTTTGCTTCCTGAGCTTAAAAACACCCTACCAAGTTATATTAATTTTTTTAAGAAAAAGAAATATGGGCAAGAGGTCCTCATTTAAATGCTTCTATGTAATGTTAAACTTTATCATATAAAGGCTAAAAAAGAGCCCAAATAATATAGATGTTTTCACTCAATGTTACTTTCCATATGATATTCATTGCAAATATAAATTAAACCAAAAATGTGTTTTTTCTTACTAATGACATTTCAGAAAATTATTAGACTTAATTGCTCTAGCTGAACTCTTGGTCATTCTTGTTAAATGCATTTCATCTTATTAGCTTGTTAATTTCTTCTGATTAAGGAATGACTAATGCTAATACAAAATTTTATCAACTCAAAATGGAAAGTAAACATCTCTACTAGCCCTGATTTTCCCTTGTAAGTGCTAGTTAAGTTGGTAATTTGAACCCAGAAGCTAAATTACTTTTACTAGAGCCTGTAAAGCAGATTAGTCAGTATGAATTATGGACTTTCTGTTGCAGATATTTGCTCTTATCTGTTTCTCTAACTCTAAAATGATTGTGATAATAGTTGTGATCTTACCAGAATACATTGTTCTTGTGACTGGAGCATCAACTTGGATACTGGAATGCCATTTGCAGGTGGGCAAGTTCACCTCGCTTCTCAATCCATTTCCCCTTCAGAAAAATGACAATGATAATATCTTCCCTTATCTATTTTGCTTGGAGATTGTAAGAATAAATGAAACTTGGATGGAAACAGTTTGAGCATAAATACATAAATCTGAGGAATTGTTACTCCTCTGGACTCATTTAGTATACTGGTATTCATCTCAAACTTAAAGAGATATGTACACAAAAATCCTTATGTTACCTAGTATAACTTTTTCCTAAATAATTTTAAAAAGATTACTTCACACCATTAAGAACTTGTCTGACATTAATGTACTTGTACCTGGCTATCTATGAATCAAATCATTCATTCATAAATATAGTTAACAGGTATTTATTGAGAGCATGCTATATGCCAGGCACTGTTCTATACTGAGAAAAACTATAATAATCACGACAGAACTAATTCTTGACTCATAAGCTTTTGGTTGAATAAGGAAGACCACAGACAGTTAATATAAAGCTTAAGTAATATAACGGGAGAGTGTTAGAGTGTAATAGAATACCTAGCAGGAACAGAAAACTTGAGATGAGGAAGGCAGAGAAGGTAGAAAAGCTTCCCACAGAAATGGTGTTCATGCTGAGGCTTAAAGAATGAATAGGTGTAACCTAGAGAAGAGGTGTGAAGGAGAATATTGAGTGGGTACAGTATCACAGACTGTGCAATACTTTGGTGTGTGGATCTGTCCACATTTAGAAATTAGCCTGTTAACAGGTAGTTGTACCTCTGCCTAAAATTGAAGGAACTTCATGGCATTTCAAGCCTTGAGGATTATTGGATCTGTGCCTACATGTACTGTATGAAGGAAACCCTGCCATAGCATGAACTAATTTTGGTGGTTGACTACTTTTCTAATTCCTAAGAGTCAAGTTCTCAGTCTTGAATGTTTCATCATGGCTTTCTTATGATTCTGAATGTTGCTTATTTTGTTTCTCTCAACTGCAGATAATGCCACATTTGCATTTAACATGAATTTAAATGCTTTTAGTGAGTTTTTGCATTTTAGCTTGGTTAATTAGTCTATTAGTAGATAGTTGTGTCCATCAACACACAGGCTGTTTAATCTATATAAACCCCAGCAAGCATGTATAATTTTGTTATTAACATGACTCAGAATCACTTGTCTATATGATTTAGACAGTGGCAATTTATTTGTAAACCATTTTTAATGTCATGTAAATCACTTTCTAAAATCAGTTGAAGTTGTTTCCCTCCCCAAATTTCTAGTATTTTCTTCCTCACTGAGCTCTGGCTACTAAAAGTCTTTCAGTTATATATGTTTGAATTATTGGTGCTTGTTGACTTTAAAGAATTTTTCTTTCCCATTTGCAAAGCATCAAGTCATTATCTTGTGTTTTCCTTAACCTAAAATAGTTTACCTTCCAAATTAATGGCTGGACACAATCCAAGCACAGCAAAGTTCAACTAGTCAGTAGAGAACTTTGCATGTAATTAAGAAAGGGCCATGGTGACTCATCTCACTGGCTTGAATATTGAGCTAATGTCTGTGAATGCTGTCACTTTTGAGTCACAGAAAATGAATGGTTTAATATGTGATCCTGGTATGCACTTGATAGTATATATAGTGAAAATTTATAATGTGTAATTATATCTGCTTATCTCTGTGGGAAATTTTAAAAGGGTTTTTACAGCCCTAAAGTTTGTATTGTGTAAGTGGATGGTTGACATATGTGTGTGGTTATCTTTTGATTTTGAATGTGACCATTGATAGTTGTAAAGGAAATGCACTTCACTATTCTCTCATAAAACATTGTTTTATGAAAATTTTCCAAATATTTACTAGACATTAATGTTTTCTACATTTTTTCCCAATCTGTTAAGGATACAGATATAGTTGACCAGTTGATGTTTATGTCTTGGCTGTCTTTAATCACATTTCCCTCTATTCCTATCTAAAGGAGCTATCATCCTAAAGTTGGTGTGAGCCTTTCACATCCATGTGTTTGTACACATGTATGCATCTAGAAACTCTGTTAGGCATAGTTTTAATGTTTACAAAATTTTATCATACTATATGTATTGTTAACAATTTGCTTTTTTCATTAGATACAGTATTTTAAATATTTTTATCAGCATATGTTACTTGTACAGGTGGATTTCATTGTGACATTTCCATATAATGTACCTTAGTTAGATTTATCCCCTCTATAACCTTATCTCCCTTTGTTGAACCAATTTCAATATTCTATTTTCTTATAATCACATAAAGTACACTAAACATTATATGTTTGATACTTGTCTATATTTGATAGACTACCTATTCATTTTAACAAATGTAAAGTGTTTCATTTGATTGAATAACAGTTTTTCAATGTATTTATCCATTTGCTATTGATGGGCTTTTTAGGTTGTTTCTCATTATTCATTATTACAAGTTCTTTAATATATCAGTTTTACTTGTCTTCTTGTGCATATGTGTGAGATATTTTTCACCATGAATTGGTGTTGCTGGATTGTAGAGAATGTACAGTTTCAACTTTCGCAGATTGCTCTCGAAAGTTGTTGTACCATTTCATTCTCCCACAAATAATGTATGAGGGTTCCTGTTTGTCCACTTTCTCCAGCCCTCAGTATTAGAAGACACAATGTGTTTGTTAGCCATATGGGTTATCTTTTTTTATTAATTCCCTATGTATATCCTTTGCCCATTATTCTATTTGGTCGTCAGTCTTTTTCTTACTGACTTGAAGATTACCTATTTTGGATACCCATTATCTCCCGGTCTTTTAAACTTTACTTCATGTTGCCTTGTTGAACATAAGCTGTTAATTTTTAATTGGATAAAATTTATTAAGGCCTCTATTCTTTAAATATAAAATTGGTTGTAATTCCTATACAACCTGGAATGTTTTTCATTAAATTAAAATGGAGCAACTTTGAAGTAAGACACTAGATTATATTGCTATTACTTCACATAAAATAAACTTAGGTTACAGATGCACAGGAGTTGCCATCAATAAACAGGTAATTTCCACAGATCATTAAAGAAAAATCTAATAAAGTCTTGGAAGATGTGTATGTAGTTTAAATACTGTATTTTACATTTAAAAATTAAGACAATCAATTTCATACTATATGTGTTTTACTACAATTAAAGAAACTAAGTAAATAATCAGTATATCTCTGAAAACATAGTCTCCTAGGAAATCCAAGTGTTAGTTCCTTAATTGATAGCTGTATGCCCTAGACAAGTTATTTTAACTGTCTTTATTTTTCATATGTAAAGGAGGGAAATTATGTTATTTGATTTCTAAGGCATGTTCCACCTCTAAAAGTTGTGTGCTATGTGCTATGTGAAATAGTGAATGATGTAGAAGATATGTTTTCTTATATTTTCAAATTTTCATTAAGAATTTAACATATATATTTTGGATATGAATTCCTTATCAATTAGATGGTTTGCAAATATTTTCTCCTATTCGGTATATTGTTTCTATTCTGCTGATTGTTTCCTCTGCTACACAGAAGCCTTTAAATTTAATACAATCCCAGGTGAATATTTTAGCTTTTGTCATTTGTGATTTGGGGTGCATATCCAAAAAATCCTTGCCCAGACTGATACTGTGGAACTTCCTTCTATGTTTTCTTCTAATAACTTTAGAGTTTCATGTCTTTCATGTAAGTCTCTAATCCAACTTGAATTGTTTTTATATATGGTCAGATGAGGATATGCATATAGATAATCAATTTCCCAGTATCATTTATTGATGAGACTATACTTTCCAGATATGTATTTTTGGCACTTTTTTTGAAAATCAATTGACCATAAATGTATGGATTTTTTTCTGACCTCTCTATTCAATTCCATTGGTTTATATTCCTGTTTATGTGCCAGTACCACACTTTTTTATCTTGTTTTTTTGTGACAGAGTCTCACTATGTAGCCTGACCTTGAACTCAGTGATACTCCTGCCTTAGCACCCTGAGCAATGGGATTATAGGTGTGCACCATCACACCTAGTGATATCATGCTATTTTGATTACTGTCTTTATAGCATAGTTTTTTGAAGTCAGGTAGTGATGCCACCAGCTTTGTTCCTTCTTTCAGTTTTCAATAACTATTTATTGAATAAGTACCACTAAAACAAAATGGAAATCAAATATATTTTAAAATCATCAAAAAGCACCAGAAAAACTTCGACAGAAATTCACTCTGCAAACAAATCCTAGCTTTGTTCTTTTTGCTCAAGGTTTCTTTGGTTATTGAGGGTCTTTTGTAGGTCCATGCAAGTTTTAGAATTATTTTTTTCTATTTCTGTGAAAAATGTCAGTGTAATTTTGCTAGAGATTGCATTGATTTGTAGATTGCTTTGAGTAGTATGGCTGTTTTTAATAATATTAATTCTTTCAATCTATGAATATGTGTTATCTTTCCATTTATTTGCATCTTATTCAATTTCTTTTTATCAGTGTTTCATAGTTTTTAGTGTACTAGAAATTCATTTCATTGGTTAAATTTATTCCTCAGTACAATTATATTTTTGGTAGCTGAGGAAATGGAATTATATTCTGATTTCTGTAGTTTGTAGCCTACTATTAGTATATAGAAACATTCCTGGTTTTTTATTTTGATTTTGAATCTTGCAACTTGATTGGATTTGTTTATTAGTTCAAATAGATTTTTTGGCTGAAATTTTTAGAATTTTCAGTATACAATATGTCATTTGCAAACAAGATTGGTTTAATTTCTTCTTTTCTAATTTAGTTGCTTTTTATTTATTTATCTTGTTTAATAGATATTAATATTTATCTTGTGAGAATAGGTATTCTTGTCTTGTTCTTAATCTTAGAGCAAAAGGTTTCAACTTTTCACCGTATGTCTAATGTTAACTAGGGTTTTTCATATATGGCTAAATTGTATCAAGGTACATTTTTCCATTTGTGATTTCTTGAGAGGTTATATCATGAAAGAATATTGAATTGTGTCAAATGGTTTTTCTGTATCTATCAAGATGGTCATAAGGCTTTATTTTGTTAATGTGATGTGTCATATTTATTGACATGTGATTCAAAACATTCTTCCATTCCAGGGATAAACTCTACTTGATCATGGTGAATGATCCTTTTAATTTGCTGTTGAAATGCTAATATTTTGTTGATGATACTTGTATCCATGTTTATCAGAGATATTGGCCTATAATTTTCTTTCCTTGCAATTCCCTTGTTTGGCTTTGGTGTCAGCTGACATTGGCTTTATAAAATAAGTTTGGAAATATTCCCTCTTCATTAATTTTTTGGAAGAGCTTGAGAAAGATTGGTCTTAGTTCCTCTTTAAATGTTTGGTAGAATTCAGCAGTGAAAACATCAGGTCCTAGGCTTTTCTTTCATAGGGGATTTTTTTTATTATGATTGAGTCAATCTCTATACTCAGTCAGTCCAGAATTTCTATTTCTTAATGATTCAGTCTTCGTAGGTTGAATGTGTCTAGGAATTTGTGCATTTCTTCTAGACACCCTCTTTGTTGGCAAATAATTTACATAGTGGTCTCTTATGATCTTTAGTGTTTTTGTAATATTAGTTGTAATGTCTCACTTTTTCTTTCTGATTTTATGAGTCGTCCCTCTTCTAGCCCTAATCTTGCTAATGGTTTGTTGATTCTGTCTTATCAAAAAGTAACTTTAGTTTTGTTAACCTTTTCAATTGTTTTTATAGACTCCTTTTCATTTATTACTGCTCTGATTTTTACTGTTTCCTTCCTTTTCAATCTGAATTTCATTATTTTTCTTATTCCTTCTGATGTGACATTAGGTTCTTTATTTGAGATAATTCTTTGTTCATGTAGACTAAATGTATCTCTTAGACCTGTTTTTGCTGCATCCTTAAAGTTTTGCTATGCTGTGTGCCCATTTATTTGTCTCAAGATTTTTAAATTTCCCTTTCATTTTTTGACTCAATGACTATTCAAGAGCATGTTGTTTAACTTCCATTTGTGAGTTTTCTGAATTTTTTCCTGTTACTGATTTCTACTTTTATGCCATTGTACTCAGAAAAAGATACTTAATATGATTTTATCTTCCTAAATTTGTTAAGATGTGTTTTGTAGCCCAACATCTGATATGTCCTGAATAGTGTTCCATGTACACTTGAGAAGAAGCTGTGTACTGCTGCTGCTGGATAGAATGTTCTGTAAATGTCCATTAGGTCTGTGTGTTCTAATGTGTAGATTAATTCCAATATTTTCCTATTGGTTTTCTGTCTGGATGATCTGTCTATTGCTGGAAGTGGGATATTGAAGTCCCTACTATAATTGTATTACAATTGATCTCTCCCCAGATCTGTTAATATATGCTTTATATATTTAAGTGTTCCAGTGTTCAGTACATACATAATTATAATTATATCCTCTTGATGAATCAACCCCTTTATTATTATTCAATGACCATCTTTTTTCCTTTTTACAGTTCTTGAATTAAATTTTATTTTATCTGACAGAAGTATTCCTGCTCTCTTGGTTTCTGTTTGCATGAAATTCTTTTTCCATCCCCTCACTTTTAGTTTATGTGTGTTTTACAGATATAATGAATCTCTTGTAGGCAGTATATCAATAGGTCTTATTATTTTCATTTAACCCACTCAGCCAGTCTTTGCCGAATTTAATCCATTTATATTCAAGGTAATTATTGTTATACATAAGGTCTTACTATGACCATTTTGTTATTTGTTTTCTGATTATTTTATAGATCTTTTATTCCTTTCTATCTCTCTTGTTGAATTGCTTTGTGATTAAGAGATTTTCTTTATTTTTATACTTGAAATCCTTACTTTTTATCTTTATTAAAATCTACTTTAGGTTTTTGCTTTTGTGACTACCATGAGGCTTACAATAAATGTAACAGGCTATTTTAAGCTGATAAAACATTTATTAGCATATAAAAAACTACATCTTACTCTACTTCCACATTTTATATTTTTTATTTCCGAATTTAAATTTTTCTATTGTTTATACCTTAAAAGTTGTTGTAGGAACTGATCTTTCAATAGTTTTATCTTTTAACCTTCATACTCGAAGTATAAATTATTTGCATACCATCATTACAATATTTTAATATTTTAGTCTGAATGTATATTCAATTACTTTGACCAGTTAGTCTTATACTTCTTATGTTTTTGTGTTACTAATTAGCACCCTTCTTTTTCTTTTAGCTTAAAGAACTCCCTTCAAGTAGAGTCTTGTTTAAATTGAATTTAATTAGAGACCTTTAACATTTTTATACCTAGATATTTATATCTTTCAGCAGATTTGGGAAGTTTTTTTCTGTTATCCCTTTAAATAAGCTTTCTACCCCTTTGTCTATTTCTTCTTCTTCCTCAGTTCCTGTAACTTGAATATTTGCTCTTTTGATGCTGTCCCATAATTGTGTAACCTTTCTTAACTATTCCTTTTTCTTTTATCCATACTCTGATTTTGTATTTTCAAATAACCTGCCTTTGAGTTCACAGATTCTTTATTTTGCTCAATTGATCCTGCTTTTGACACTCTTTTGCTTTTTAATTTCGTTGATGGTTCTTTTCAGCTCCAAATTGATTTCTTTATAATTTCAATTTGTGTTAAATCTCTCAATTTCTCCTTTTGATTATTCATTGTTTTCCTGAATTAACCTAATTGAATTGTTTCTCAGTATTTTCTCCACATTTGGTAAGATTCTTTAAAAGAATGATTTAGAATTCTTTGTCAGGCAGATCATACATCTTCATTTATTTAGGATCAGTTACTATGGCATTATTTTCTTCCTTTGGTGGGATCCTATTTCCCTGATTTTTCTTGTTCCCCTGCCCATGTATTAATGTTTACACATTTGAAGAAGTAGGGACTATTTCTGGTCTTTCCAGACTGGTTTTGTCTTGAAAAGCCTTATGCTAGTCAACCAATCCAGAGGTTCTAGACAGGCTGCCTGGTGTGGTTCATGTGTGAGCTTGCTGCTGGCATCCTTAAGCAGGTTGGCCTAGTGCTTGTGTCAGCAGGTAGGTGGGCCTGGCTTCTGGGTCTTTGAGGTTGAGTCTAAGACCTACTTTCCCAGGAGTGAACTTTTTGATTGAGTCCACTCTGGTGGACCTGGAACCTTTAGTCCATGAGGGCAGTCTTAGAACATATATCCATGAGGCACAGCCTGAAGACTGTATATGCAGGCTTGATCTGACACTAGGGTTAGAATTAATAAATTGAATGTGCAGTGATCAGTCAGGTACTGGGATGGGCCTTGTGCTTTGGTCTACTGGGTCAAGCCTGAAGCCTGAGTTCCATGGGAGCTGGCCTGGCACGGGAGTTTATCTGGAGCCTGGGTCTATGGCGGCCAGCCCAGCTTTAATGTCTTACTTGGAAGGGCCTGGAGCCTTGGACTGGTAGAGTGGGCCTCAAACTTGGGTCTCTTAGAATGCTGAGCCCCAGAGGCTATCCGGGAGAGTTGGACTACAAGGAGTGGTCTAGCACAGAGAAGCCCTGAAGCATGTATCCAAGGGTAATGGTCTGGTGCCTGATGCCTGAGGTGTTGACCTAGTGTTGGGGCAGGCATGAGGCCTGGGTCTCTATGGGTCAACCTGACTCAGGGCTGGTCTGAAACATGGGACTGGCATGGCACAAGGCAGTCCTGGAACCTGTAATCAGGGTGCTGGCCTGATTACTAGGGTTGTGATTATTGGCCTGGTGCTAGGTGGGCCTGTGGGGGTTTGCCTAATGGTAAGTTTTACTGGAGAAAAGTCCTTTCCCTCTTCTTCCCCCATGAGATAGTATCTCTCTTCATTTTGTTTTGTCTAGGATTGGAGGAAAGGTGTTATGGGTAATGTGAAACTGTTTTTCCTGCTCTCCTCTGTGTTTTTTTATTTTTATGCAATACTCAGTTGTTGTAATCTCTCACTTGAATTCCTTGTGAAGATAATTTTGCACATGGATAGTTTTTCAAATTGAAGTTTCTATAAACATGAGCGCTAGAAATCATATTCCACCATCTTCCTCAAGCCATTCCATTTAACAATTATTTCACTCCATTTAAAAGAAAATATGCATCATATATTATAGCTACTTATTTACATCTATTCTACAGGTATACAAACATACCACATACATTCTGTAAAATTCTTGAGGGGGGGACTTAATTTTACCTTGTGATAAAAACATACTTCTTTCCTAACAGCATCCATGATCTTCCTTATAAATTGTTCTGTTCACAACATTGATACATAAAGAATGAAATGAGTGTGAGTGTGATGGTACACTTTTGTAATCTCAGGTACTCTAGTGGCAAAGACAGGAGGTTCACAGTTTGAGGATAGCCTGGGCAAAGTTAGTTGCAAGACCCTATCTGAAGAACAAACTTAAGAAAGGCAAAAGGACTGGGGGAGTATAATTCAAGTGGTGGAGCACTTAACGTAGCAAGTACAAGGCCCTGAGTTTAATCCCCAGTACAGCAAAGGAAAAAAAAAGAGGAGTACTAATATAGGATGTGACTTAATTGTGGAAAATCAAAACAAACTTGGTTTTATCACAGTCCAACTAGTATAAAACTTGCTTTAGGCAGAATAAAAATTATCAGTCTTTGACATAGGCCTTGACCTTGTTTAAAGACCATGAAAGAAAGATTTTTCATTGTCATCCCAGTAGAACCCAGTACTGTAGCAGTGACACCAATCTTTGCAAATGGAGAACTCGCATCGTTACTTTAGGTAGTGTACTGTAAACTTTTTTCATGACAGTGTTATAGATGCTATTTGAAGTAGGTATGCCAGCATCAACACTTGTTAAAATTGTGGTGACTGGTTCATTGTGTTTTCAACAGCTACACATAAATCAGCTCCTCCTCTGTAATGGAATAGCTACTGCAGCTACTGGTGGAGATGAAACAAATTATAATTTTTTGATATCTTCAGGTAACTAAAGCAGTATGTTTCTGTTTATAAACTTAATAAAACTCACATGAACATTGTCACTTTTTCCTTCTGTCCCTTTTATCACCATTTTTTGTTGGCCAATTGGAATATAACAGGAACTTACTTCCAGACCAGAGGATTTTGACTAAAATATTGACCAGCCTTAAATAATTTAAAAACAATTAAAAACTTACTGATCTTCATGTCACACACAAGGGCAGTTAGGAGCCTACAATAAATGTATACTCTATGGTGTGCTAAGAGAGATATAAAATTAGCAGTTATGTGAACTGAGAAGCAATATACAAAATGAAGATGTATACATTCCACAGTTCAGTAAGGTGATAGAGACTGCAAGTGCTTGGAGAATACAAATTAAGGAGAAATCCCTAAAATATAGGGTTTTCTCAGAAGGTTTTTTTAGTCTCAATCTATTTTGTATCTCACCCAAATCACCTTTACCATAGTTTGTAACCTACCGTTCCTGCTACTATGAGCAGCAGATCTCTAAGAGTCCTGCAGATTTACAGTTTTTGTTTGTTTGTCTTTTGGTGGGACTGGGGTTTGAACTCAGTGCTTCATGCCTGCAAAGCAGGCACTCTACTACTTAAGCCTCACCTCCAGTCCATTTTGGCTCTGGTTATTTTTGGAGATGGGGGTCTCATGAATTATTTGCAGGAGCTGGCTTTGAACCGCTATCCTCCAGATCTCAGCCTCCCAAGTAGTTAGGATTACAGGAGTGAGCCACCAGTGCCCAGATTTATAGTTTTTGAAATACCTTTATAGCTAATTAATGGTGTTTCTGTAGTTTTTCTTTTAAATCCAGTTTTATGGCTCAACGTTGGAATCTACTCTCCCTTAATTCAGTTATGAAAAACACTTTCTAATATATTCAAATATATAGTCCATTTATTCATATTCTATGCCATTTGCCTTTACATCCCAAGAAGTCTTAGGTTTTTGTTTTTTTAATCTCTCTAAAAAACAAATGAGGAATACAAGAGGCAAAAATATTTCCTAGAAATTGAGTAAGTCACAAGCTTTTGCTAACAGACCTAATCTAATATACTTTCTGTAATTGAACAAAGTACTTTATTACTGACATACTCTTTACTTTACTTATTTTCTGTCTCTGATGCTAGAATGTGACATCCATGAGGGCAGAGGTTTTTGTCTATTTTGTTCAATGTTATTTCCAGAACCTAGGCTATAGTAATTACTCAATAAAGATCTATTAATTGAATGAAAGTAGAGTCATCCAAAGTTCACTTGGTGAGTGTTCACTTAGGTACCTAAGGTAACTACAAATAAGGAAGAATAAGTAAATGGTGTTTCATCTTTAATTATTTTTCTATATACCAGATCTCTGTTGATTACATTTTACTTATATTATCTATTTTAAGTACCATAAAAGCTGTGAGGTGTGAAGCAATACACAAATATATATATATATACATATATATATTCCATTTAATAAGGTGATGGAGATGCAAGTGAAGACAAGTAATATCTCCACTTACAGACAAAGATATTAATTTTTAGAGAGTTAATTATCTTGCTCAAAGCTGTATAGTCAGCAAATGGCAGGGGAGGGTTGTCATGCTAGACTGTTTGACTTCAGAGCCTTTACTTTTCTAACTGACTACTCTGATTTTCTGTGAAGGGGGGCATTTAACTGCTCATTCTCAAATTTTCACCTGGAATGAATGAATCATCCCTTTGCTCAATGTATCTATGTGCTACCCATCTTTTAGTTATTCAGTAGTCATCCTGGTAATCAAACTAACTGTTGTGGTATTGCAGTGCTTGTGTTCAAGTATTCAAGTAACCCTTATTTTAGTTAATAATAGCCCTCAAGTGCAAGAGTAGTCATGATGGCAATTTTACTACAGTATATTGTTGTAATTGTCCTATTTTATTATTGTTGTTGCTAATCTCTTACTGTACTTAATTTATTAACTAAACTCTGTCATAAGTATGTATGTATTGGAAAAACATAGTATAAATAGGATTTAATACTATCTGAGGTTTCATGCATCTGTTGAGTGTTTGAAACTTACTCTTGGATAAGGTAATCTACTATACTCATATTTGTGGGGCACTGTGCTATGTGCTAAAACATTAAATTTGGAGTCTTAAGATAAGTTTAACATGTAATAAGGTTTGTTGGGTAGATTAACTTCTTTAAACTTCGCTTTTATAATTTTTGAAAGAAAGTAATAATACCTATTCTAACTCCCAGTGTTATAAAATTTAAACATGAAATGATATAAAATAGCTCTGTAAATATGAATGTACATGAAATACCTGTGTAACCTATAAAGTTCTATTTAGTTTTGATATTTTTTTTGTTTTACACTTCATGCAAAGGAGTTTAGTTCATGAGAGAGATCCTTTTACTCTTAGGATCCCATTAGATATCTTAGAATGAAAATTATGAACATGAAATCTTATTGAATGATTTTCCAAAAGCCTTTTAGTGAGTCAGTGGTAATTCCAGAAGCAAAACTCAAGTTCTAGTAATGATAAAAGTTACATTTTAGTGCCCCTTGCAGATTTGGGCTTTTAAAAATCCTTATGGTGTATTGTTAGTATTTTAGCATTCTATACTACACTCATAGCTCTTCTTTTGCAGAAGAATTATAGAAATATTTATGCAACTCTGCAGTCCTTATTCATTTGTCTTTACTTTTGTTTGTACATAGTGTTAAATTTATTTGAATTTGTTAAGTGGAAGATGCTTTTTCAATAAGCCAGAGATAATAATTCACTACTAAGTCACATGTGGTAATAGTGGTAATGTTCTTTAACAGTAGAAAGGTTTGAATGAAACAAGAAAATATGCTACAGGTTATATCCTGGAATAAGAGAATTGCTGGTTCTATCGGTGATCCATAGCATTCTTTATTTAAATGATGACACATTCTAAGACCACCACCTGTCCATTCTGGTTGTGAGAATCACCTACAAACTGATGCCCGTATGTCTATGCAAACCCTGCTAGCTGAGCATATCACTGCAGTAGATGTACAGCAAATTATGAATCTTTGTTTCTGGTAAAATTGCTTATTTCTTTGCAGTAAAGCTGTGGGGATAAACATGCCCAATTTGTTTTTCTTCTCATCCCCTTCACCTAAAAGGTCTGTCATCACAGAATAGAACTTTGCTTTGGGTTTTGACATTGATGTTGCTCCCTAAGTGACAGAGATAGTAACTCCATTTGCTCTGTCTACCTTAGTTTCAGGTCTCAAGGGAAGTGAGAATAAGGAATAATAGAAAGAGTTGATACCAGGGAGACGTGACCAGAGTGTTGGAAAATATGTCACCAGACAGGTATTGAAATTCACACTGAGATATAATGTACTGCAGTGTGTGAATGTATATCATTGCCAAAACATGAACAAAGGGTAGTAGTGAAGGTCAAGCAAAAAAGATGCTATACGAAAGAAAGTGTAGTTACACAACATAAAAACAATTATAAAGTGAAAAGAAATACAGGTGGAGCATGAAATATAGTATAGGCAAGGTAGGAAAAAGATGTTAATAGTGTTGGTTAGAGTACAAGGTATACTTAGTTATTGATACCATCTTTATAAGTTATCTTTCTAAATTTTATTTTTAATCATTTATTTATTTTTGCAACACTGGAGTTTGAACTCGGGGCCTCAAGCTTGCTAGCTAGGCACTTTTACCACTTGAGTCACTTCCCCAGCCCAAATTATCTTTCTATAAGTTAAGGAATCCTTCCTGTCCTTCTACCCAAATTAAGTTTAAATGTTTTTCCAGAGTTGGTAACTGTTTTCTCTTTGTTCATATCATTATTTGTTGAACGAACAGTTTTAGAAATATGGACATGCAGTTTTGAAGTCCAAAAGCTGCCTTGATATCATCATGGGGTTTTTTTTGTTTGTTTTTTGGTTTCTTGAGATAGGGTCTCACTATATAGCCCATGCTGGCCTCAAACTCATGATCCTCTTGCCTCAGCTTCCTGGATGCTAGGAGAAACCATTATTTCAATGGCATGTTTTTTATTCTGCTTAGGTTGCTATAACAAAATACCTTAGACTGGGCAATTTATAAAAAGAAATTTATTGTTTACAGTTTTGAAGGCTGAGGCATCCAAGATCAAGATAAAAAAATCAAGATCTGGCACTAGTATATTCAGTATCTGGTGAGAATTCTACTTCATAGATAGCACCTTCTATGTGTCCTCACATGGCAGGAGAAGGAAACAAGGTCCTTCAGGCCTCCTGAGTATAAGTATACTGAGTATAAGTAGTATAAGGGCACTACACCATTCACGAGGGGAGAGCCCTCATGATCTAATTGCCTCCTAATTGCTTTTATCTCTTAATTCCAACACTGTGGGAAATAGATTTCAGTCTATGAATTTTGGGGGTACACAAGCATTAAGACCATAGAAACTACAATGGGCCAAGTTTTATAGGAAGTCTGATATCTCTAGCAATTGAGATATTAATGGCTTGTATTCCAGGGAGGATACCAGGTTTTAGAATGTAGAGTTGAAAAATTAATCTGAATCTAGGTAGAGTATCTATAACAGGAAGCCTATTATAAATTGAAATGAATTTGGAAGATCGCCTAATTTACTAGCAGGGGATAAATAGACATTTTATACAGCGGTCCCACTACATTATATACTTGATATATTGTAAGAACTTTCATAAACGCCACAATGTACCCCTACCCAGCACAAATAAAATAAAATAAAAAGAAATAAGAAGGAACAAAGCTTTAAACACAAACAGACCTCATACAGCTGAAGTCTAGTGTGTGCATTGAGAGGGAAATTTGTTTCTAAATTCCTGAAAGGCAAGTGGTCAATATGCTAGTATACTGATATTCCTGGAATTTTGTCTCCTAATGAATCAACTCAGCCTTACTTAAAAGAACAAGAGATACAAGTTCAGTTGTCAGCCAGCTCTTAAAGTATTCAAGACTTCTACAAAGGTTAAAAACACCTTTGGGTGTCCAAGATCAGGGAAATAATGAAGTATCAAGGGAGGCTACTAACAATGGTCCTACTACAAAGTTTGGCCACCACTCCCTGCCCCCATTCCTCCAAATGCAATTCTGTGTTTAACACATTAAAGTGTAGAATGGTGGACCTAAGCAAGAAACAACTGAGATTTAAGTCAAAGCTTGATTATTCAGGAGCTCATTATCTTACTTATGGGTTACCTAGACCCTTGAAAATCTTTGTTCTCCATCTGTAAGGCTTTTGGTAATTTTACTGCTCATTAGTTAATTTACCAGAGGATGAACAGGAAAGAAATAGAAGAATAACACTTTTACCAGCCAATTTTGCTACCTGTTACTGTTATGGTAAAGATCCTGATAGGGAAGGAGGCAAAACCTATGGTCCCAAAATGAGAGGTTTGAGGTCTATATGAATTTCATTTTTCTTATGACCTTCTTCACAATCATTATTCACTATGAAAAAGTGAACTAATTGTGTAGCTTTTGTCAAAGACTTTCTTGCAAAGCAGAAAAATCAGCCTCTTGATGAAAGTGCCAAAAGTTCTGTTTCTCAGACCTTTTTATTCACTATATCTTGCTAGAAAATATACTATACTGAGCATACTTCTATTAGTCCTTTTAAGTAGGTGAAAGTATGTGATGTTACATTTTCAATAACATGCTGTCAGTTTTGGGGGGTGGTCAACTATTTTCATTTTTCTAAATTACCTTTAACAAGTTCATTACTCCTTAACATTCTTAGATGTGTTTGACCTCTCCCAGAGTCACTCAACTCCTATCTGTAATCCCTTTTGCTGGGATGACTGGACTATGTCCATTTAATTCATTTTCTTGCCCCTAAACTGTTTCTAGTTGGTAATTTAAGCATGTATGACATTTTCTGGCTTATTTATATGAAGTAGCGATATAATAGTGTTATGATACATGTTTTTGAAATGTGAAGGGTTTCAGTATGAGTAAATTGACTTGGCTCACAAAGGCTTATACTTTGAGGTGATTCAAGAAGCAATGAAGTTGGCATTTATTTTCATAAAATGTATGTGTGTAATATAGCTCACGGTTTACTTATGGTGAGGAAGAAAGATACCAGAGCCTCAGAAAAATCAGTTAACAAAGTCCCAGGTAAACTTTAAGAAGAAAAGTATTAGGAAGATGAAGAAATACAATTGTATTTGATAAAACATTTTTAAAACAAGTACTGGGCAAGTCTATTTTGTAGAATGAAACAATAAATGATAATGAAAGTTGGAAGGCTTTCCAGTTTTTAATAATTTTCTGACAAAATATTATATATGAACTGGGTGCAGTAGCTCATGCCTATAATCCCAGCTACTAGAGAGTAGGAGATCAGCAGGATTACAGTTCCAGGTTGGCCTGGGCAAAAAGTTAGCAACACCCCATCTCAACCAACAAACTGGGGGTGGTGGTACATATGTATGATTCCAGCTACATAGAAAGCATAGGATTGCAGTCCCAGGCCAGCCTGGGCAAAAATACAAGATGCTATCTGAAAAATAACCTAAAAGCAAAAAGGGCTGGAGCATGTCTCAAATGGCAGAGCACTTACCTAGCAAGTGCAGGGCCCTGAGTTCAAACCCCATATGCTCCAACAAATTTTTATACCAAAAATGCATAAAGCTCATGTTCTTATATTTTAGAGGGAGTCTACAGAAATACCCCATAAATTATATCAGCCATATCTTCATTACTTATGAATAAAGGATATCTAGTAGGATTACTGGCTCCTTTCTTTGAGAGCTAAATAACAATTCTAATGCAGAGAAAGTATTTGTATTATTGTTTTTGTTTATTTAAATCCTTCCTTTTTGGTTTAATTAAAGTTCAGTCTAAAAAGATTAAAATTCAAGATTGTTTGCTCACCATGATGGTTTCCTCATCTCTTATTTCTAAGAAGTCATTTCTAAATAATTATCTAGGTACAAACTGACCCAATGGATTGGTTTTTCATGATTCCTACTAATTCTTAAGAATGTAATTCTTTTGTTGACTAGGAGCCCTGGTAGAATGGCCTTATCACTGTAATGGTACTTGGGAGATGAAACTCTGCCACTGGCTTGCTGTGGAACTTTAAAAGTCATCTTAGCCTCTATCTCTGACCTTTACAGTTCTATATTTTAACTGTATAATCATGCTTTCTCTGGTCACTTCAAAAGGTAGCTATGAGGTCGATGTGAAGGAAATTTGCAAAGATAATAGTAATCTCTGAATATAAGTTATTATTGTTGTTAAAGTAATATGATCAAGCATCTATTTAGTGATAGCAGTAAGTGAATGTCCTATTTTTGTTGCTGCTTCATATTTATCTGCATCTTGCCCATAAGCCCTAACTTTTCACTGAATCAGACAAGACAGTACATTTGGTAATACAGTTCACCTCTATGCTGAAGGGTAGAAGCAACCACTTTTAAAAATAATGTAGCTTGCTAGAGGATATCTGAGAAGCAGCAACAGATATATTGCCATTTTGAGCTAAATCATTTTGTTGACCACAGGCAGAACGGCAGCAAGCTCAGATGGGAGAACTGTAGTCATTATCCAAAGGTCAGACTTGATAAGCAGATTCTGCTATTTCCTCCCATAACTCCCATATGTCTGGAGGGGCCTGTGGGTGGCAGGGGGAGCCAGAAATCTCACTGTCAAAAAAGTATTTAAGTAATTTTCTGCAAATAGAACTGGCTATATTGTGTGCAGAATGACAGGGTCGCCTGTCTTCAAGGAGTTCTTAATCCAAGGAAATAAGGCAGCACCAGGAGATTCAGACAAAGGCCACATCTGTCTTGATGGTTGCTTCAAGGTAGGCTTTCCAAAAATGTTATTTGAATGATTAGATGAATGGTTGAGTGGACAGACATGGAATAAACAATGACCATTGAAAGGTAATTCCTTGGGGTTAATATTTTTTAAGGCAGAGGTGACAACTTGAAAACATTTAGCAATATAACTTAGAGTCAGGTATCTACTTCTGTTTAAATATCTGAAATTTAAATATCTTGCCATTCAGATCAAGGGTGAGGAGTAAATTTATTATTTTTCTTAATTTATTTGGAAAATGAAAGCAAAACTTAGAATTAAAAGTTCCATCTTGTTTATGTGAAGTTACACTCCAACTAACTATATTATAAAGTTTTAAGTTATATTGAAAAATTTATCATATTTTAATCCATTTGATTTATTTCCTACCAAGACATTCTGGAGTTTGAACATCAGTAAACACAGTCATCCCAGGGCAACCCCACAAGTGAGGCAACATGGTATAGTAGGAAAGATTTTTAGCCAGAATATCTGGATTCTAGCTCCTCCACATCTTCATGTTATAACTTTGGGGAAATCACTTCTCCTCTTCTAAACTGCAGTTTCCTAATCTGCAAACCAATAGTATTAATCCCTTCCCCCACACTAGAGATGTTGTAGAAGCACTTGATAAACTGTAATGTTAAATATAATGCCAGATGTTGTTAGGGAAGAAATTAGAAATAATATTCTAGTGCTCCAAGACTTTGATTGATGGCATTCTGTTGTCAGGAGTGGTGTGTAGTCCCTGAATTTTGGCCACCATCCTAAGAACATTCAACTTAAAGAGAGACTTACATGAAAGATTCCTCAAAGTTACCTTTAAGCAAAATGTATTGAGTACGATAGTTGTGTAGATAGTAAGGGACAGTTTTATACTCCCTTTGGATTATAGTGCTTATTCAAAGACTTCTCCAGACTTCACTTATATTTGTTAATACAGATGACATGTAATGTGTATCCTCTGCTTCACAATGACCAGAATGGAGTTGTTTCACTGATAGGTCCTCATGGCATTTAACAAGCACCAAAGTTATTAGAAGCTTTGCTTGAATATAATTGTCACTCTTACTTAACTATAAAATAACCATTTCAATTTGGAGGATTATTATCCTTATAAACACAAATCAATTCACTATCCTCTAAAATGTAACTATGTTTAAAAGCAATAGGCAAGGCACAGCCATTCCCTGTGTGCTGGATGAGATTATAAATGTGTCACAAAATGTTCAAATCAGGTTGTTACTGAAGCAGAGTCCTATCTCTAAGAGGAAGACAACTATTAAGAACCAGCTTTAAAAAAAGACATTTTGTAGATGTATTAAAATAGGAAACACAAGATGATTAGGCAAAGTTCCAAAGATTCATTAGTTTATTAAAGTAGATTGAAATGAATGTTTGAGAGATTTAAATAAATTAACCTTTAATGAGTACCCAGGGGCCAAGGAAAAAGAATGACAGAGGATTAAGAGTATTTTCTCTGATTGTTGCATAATGCACACTGATTAGTTTTTTTCTGAATGCTCATTGCTGTATAACAATACTAATAAATAAAAAAGATTAAGTTTAAAATATCTCCAGATTGTAACTGTTGCCTACTCTTATGTGTACACAAATACCATGCTTGGCTTTAACAGCAGCAGTCTCTAGAACATTGGCAGAGGATGACAGGAATTTTTGTCATTACGTCATTACATTCTGAAATGTCTCATATGTGAGCTAAGCTTTGTTCAATTAGAGTAATTTATTCCTCCCATGCTGGACATGCTTTTTAGCACTTCAACATTAGACCCTTATTCTGAGTTTCACAAATCTTGTGCTCTAGAAAATAATAATTGAAGGCAAGTTACTTAGAAGATAAATTGGTATTTAAACATTTTTAAAAAGACATTTTTCTGTGCTTCCTTGCAATTTCTGGTTTATAATTAGCAAAATTCTTAAGAAGGCCCTTTTTGAAGCCGTATTAGAAATGCTTTGATTTTTTCATACTGCCTTAACTGTACTACTATTAAATCATTTACTGACTGCTAAATAAGTTTTGTGTGGGTGGTACTAGGAAGACATTTTTCCAGTGCTCCCTCCTTTCTCCTTTTCTACCCCAATTTCTGCATTTGATTTCAGATTTATATTAATGTTTTCCATCTATGCTTTTTTTTTCTTAAGCTCAGAGCTGGGAGATTACATGGGTCAACCCTCATTTTTCAGATGAGGAATCCAATCAGGAGTTACTCACACAATGTTACCCAATGATTTGATGGAATAACAGAGATCAGAGCCTATGTCCTTATGGTCTGCCCTACTATACCTCTTTCTTTGCAGTTTTTACATTTTGCCAGATCCTTTCTAAAATTCAGTGAAATCACTGAAGTGAACAGGTGGTATAGACAAATAACTCGCTGTGTGATTTTACAAAAAATAGTTGTTTCCTAACATTCTTTATGACATTGTACATTCAGTGAATGAAATAAATGATTTACTTTAAGGACGGGGTGATTGGCCTGGAGTACCAAGGATTGTAAGACTGAAGGCCAACCCCAAAGGCAGCTTGGAATCTTTCTCTGGAAACAAATAAGAAATCATATACAATATTTCTTTCTTTTCTTTCTTTTTTTTTTGGTGAAACTGGGGTTTGACCTCAGGGTTTCATGCTTGCAAAGCAGGCTTTCTATTACTCAAGCCACAGCTCCAGTCCATTTTGCTCTGGCTGTTTTGAAGATGGCATCTCATAAACTATTTACCTGGGCTGGACTTGAACCACAATCCCCTGATCTTAGCCTCCCAAGTACCTAGGATTATAGGCATGATCCACCAGCACCCAGCCAGACACAATATTTCTGATGTATCTTAGCTAGTTCTCTTGGAAGCAAGGAAAATAACTCGATCCTGTAATTGTACTTTGCCTAATTTTCTCATGAAGACTTGAGGTTTCTTTTGTTTCTGCCAGTAACTTTTCTAATATTTCTTTCCAAAATGAATATCCTAAATGTATCATAAAATGGACAAATTTAAGGCTAACATATTTATGCCACACAGCTCATACTGTTCCCTGCATATTGAAGGTGATGAAAAAATGAACTTGCCTTTTAAGTGTTCAGAAGACTTTTAGGTGAATACTCATTTGCTCTCTTTAAATTAGAAAACCATTTAGAACAGTAGCTCTCACTCCTCACTGCATATTGGAATCCCCTGGTGGCTTTTAAAACAAGTATTTTTTTAAGCCCCACCTTGACCAATTAAATCAGAATTTCCAGGGGTGAGGCCCAGACATTGATAGTCTTTTAAAAATTCCTCAGGTGACTTTAATGTGTATGTAGGGATGAAAAAACATACTTTGTCTCTAATCTCCTCTGGGGACGCTCCTAACAAATCTATGAGGTTGGGGGCTGGGCTGAGGAAGGAAAGTACCGGGTAAAAATCAAAAGGACATGGGAGCTACTTTTGGCTCTGTTTACTTCGTAGAAAACCACATTTGGGTCACGTGTACCAAAGAAAACAATTGGCCATCTAGAAGTCCAAGGACACTTCATAGAATTGGTTTCCCAAACTACAGCTCTATGATCACTAATGGCATCTACCCAGGAGGCCAGGCTGCATGGTTAGGTTTTTCAGAGCCTTAGTTCATTGTTATTCCATTTTCTCCTGCCATCATCCCAGGCAAGTGCTCAATTTCCAGGAAGTTCTGAGTCTGTAAATTACGAATCCAAATCTGTTTCCACAGGATGTTTCCCTTAGACTAAGAAGCAGGTCTCTAAAAAAATAATAACAGAACAAACACAGTGGAAGATGGAGATGGATTCAATTAAGAAGGGTATGAAAGTGGAAATTATCTTCCAAGGCAGAATGACACCTTGGCTTTTGAACTCATTCCAAGATCCTAGTGACTTCAATTGAATTGAGAGGACGAGGATGTTTAGGTCTTTTCTATCCTCCACTTTTTTATGGCGCCTTTGGAAAGTTACTGTGCTTTTACAGTCTGCCTGCTACAACAACTTCCTCTGTTGTTTAATCGAAATAATTAGTTTGTGTTCCTGCTGCTTCTGAGGTGTGCAGAACTCTTAGATGTTAAGAATCCAGGCAGTTTTTAAGTCCTGTCTCCTACAATGTAACATGATTCTAACTCCCATGCAGTGCTATTTTGTTACAGAGCCACTCTTAAGTTGAAAGTGTTCATGGAATTGAATTCTACTGTGGCATTCTCTTCAACTCAATCCATCACTTTGCAATCTCCTAGGAGCCCTGATTTGCTCTGTCAATTGTCTCAGAGCATCTTCCTGAAATGAATTTACTTTTAAGTTGAAGATGATTAAAGTGCTTCTTCTCTAGGAGACAATTACATTGCTATATTCTTTGGCAGGGAGAAAAACAAGGTAGCATTAATTTTTCCAAGCTTCCTTTGAGTATTGTTAAAAGGAGAATTGTCAGCTTAATCCAACATACTATAATAACAAAAAGACAACAGCTATTAAAATGCAAGGTTTTCTAATAAGACCATTTTAAGGAGTTGTTTCGAAGGAGGAGAAAAGGGAACAGGATGAAGGGAGAAAGCAAAGGAATCTATTAAGTATTCCTGAACTTCAATGATACTTTTGTCAGTGAATGCTGTAGATAAAATAAACCAAGTCTGAGACCTATTATTAAAATGTTTTTCCCTTTCCCTAGCCCAATAGTATCTTATCCTGCCTCTTAAGCTATTATGTTTTCTTTTTTTCTGGATGAATTTATGCCTGTCAACAGGCTTTGTTAAGAACACATACTAAAGGTCAAGTGTAAGTCATTTGCTGATGTTTTCTGGAAGCCTTTATGCCATAGTAAATAGAGATTGGAAGCAATCTTTGTTTTTCAGTTTAACTATATGGATATGCCTCTAATGGATTGTGCTTTTTCTTATACCGAAGCCCACAAACGTTGCAGATTTATTTTCAGTACTGTGGCTTAAATGTTTTTAAATGAAGACATTTTATATACCCTTCTTTCCCTCAGCTTCCACATCCAACCAGACACTAATTTCAGACAATTCTTCATGAATATCTTTGAAATCCATTCATTTCTATCCATCCTGTTGCCATCATGTCTCCATTGTATCACTGGTTTTCTCTTGTCTCTCTGCCTTTGGTCCATTTTCACCTCTAATACATCCTTCATCCTGACATCAGAGTGATCTTTCTATGACAGATCAGAAGTGGCAACCTCATACCTAGAACACACACATACAGACACAAACAACCACCCAGAATGAACTCTGATGTCCTGCAATAAGTGTTCTAATAAAACAGCTGCATAACCTCTTGTGGAGAGAGCCTTTGAGCATTAGGAAAAATTTCATTGAAGAGGGGACATCTGTGCAGGGTTTTGAAGGCTGAGTCAAAGCTCTCCAGTTGGAGAAAAGGGAAAATTTATTTTCAAGCAGAGGGAATATTATGTACAGAACCGCAGGGACATGCATGCACATAGCATGTGTGAGGAATTTTGAAAAGTTTGGTATGAATCAAGCAAAGACTACTGAGGGAAAGGGACAGGAAGTGAAGCCAATGTAGCAATTTGGGCTAGATTTTCAGTATTTGCCTTCTTTTCTGGTTGTGATCTCTTTGAAGAAAGAAACTGTCTTACCAAGTCCTAAAATCTTCAGGCCTAGCATACAGATAGGCACACAGAATTGTTTGAATGAATTGGATGAATAAGGGGAGAGACTATCAGTCAATATTAATACATTGGTGCATTCATTTCAATATATATTGAATACCTTAATTCAACTCTGTGCTGGAGCAAAATTAGGACTTGTTTCAAACACAGATTAGTTCTTTTTGGAGGCTTTTCCCTGTACAGTCATGCTATCTTCTCCAGAAGCAGATTTTGGCTTTCTCAGTAGTGGCTTTGACTTCAGCTCTGGTAAGGACTTCTCTAAAGGAATTAATAATCACTTGTCAACACCCAACATGAAATTGTTATTGGGGAGGTGTGGATCTATAAAGATGCATGAGTATAGTATAGGAATCTCTGTTTTCTCCTGTGTGTTTAATTTCACACTCAACAGCAAGAGCAATTTATCATGCATTCTCAAAAAATTAATCCAAATGGGGAATCAAAGATTAAGAATGCATAAAGCATAACTCAAGAGCATTAATGATGCAGTATAGCAAAAACTAATGGGATAGGGAGAAGGAGGGAGGATAAAAATGTTGAATATGTAAATGAAGATTTACTGTATTTATGTAGTTCTAGCTTCATAGAATGCTAACTCACAAACTCATCATTGGCTAGTTAGAAGATAATTAAAATTGTAGCACAGTGATTGGATAAATAGCTAATGAGGGCTGAATAAATGTAGAAAGGAAATCTTGTGAAATTAGCTTGTACATCTTGGGAAAATCTAAGATATAGATGTTATTCATGCAGTACAGCACTCTTAAATTATACCAATATCCTTTAACTCTCCAAATACCAAAAGAATTCCAGCTCTCACTCTTCACCTTCAAAGCATCTTACACTGAAATGCAGATGTATCTGACAGCGACTTCAATTTTCACTCACTCATAGCATATGAAATTGTTTTGCTGAAACTTGTTTACAACTTTTTTACTGGCATCTTAAGAATCTATTAGGGGAAATTGGTGTTCTGTGTTGTAACTGTTTCTACTGAAAAGGCTGGCTTTGTCTAGGCTCCTGACCAGATCCAGCTGACTAGCTAGTTTTCAAAACAATTGGAGTGGTTTCTGCAGGGAGAACTGTGCTTGCTTTTGATAATTGCCTCAGCTTTATGAAATCAATCAGCCTGAAGGGAAGACCTCATTATAGATCTGAAAAGATAGACTCCAATTTCAATACCAGAACATCTCTCTGTCCCCAGGGACTGAAATCTGCAATTATTTGTTTTATTGAGACAGAGACACCCATAATACAGTACCTCTAGGCACATTCTTAGGCAAGTACTAAACAGATAACCTAATGGTCAGTGTGTTAGGAACCTACCCTTTTCTTGCCCTTCAGGTGGAAAATTGGTCACCAGGAACTGCATCATGGCCTAGAGCCAGCTCAAAGCAGGCACTGATGAATCACCATCATTCTAAACCTTCCCCTCCCAAGATGTGGAGAGAAAAGTGGTTGCTGTAACTCTTCCCAGGGCTAAACTACAGAATAACAAGGATAGCTCTTCTCAGTCTCTTTGAAGATTGCCAGACATTATCCTAAGGAAAATGATAGATTGCCCCTCTACCATATGTCACTTTGAACTGTTCTATCAAATCAACATTTTTTGAAACTTGTTTTATTGAGGAATGGTTTTGCTCTGTTTCCCAAGCCTTAAAATGTACAGGAGAAAAGAGTCCTGAAGCATTCTTCTTCTTGAAGTTGGAAATATGTATTTTGCTTTCCTACTCACAGAACTCAAATACCTTAACAGATTTTGTTCAGACTTTTCTCAAATAATTCACCTGTACCAGGCCTGGAGATGTCAGCATCCACAGGAAAAGCAGAATATTCTAAATGTAGGACAATAATGGATTTCAAGAAGTGGTCCTTCCCCATCCCAGCCCCAGTGTCACTACTAGCAGATATCCCAGTAGTACAGCACCAAGCTTGAAGCAAGCTCTCATTAAAGCTTTGGGAGAGAAAAATGTAGTTCTTTGTGTTGGACAGTTCAAGGTGGGACAAATATGGTCTTTTATCCTGAACATAGTCCAAGCAAAGAGCAGTCCTGACTACTCCTAGCATTATTTATTAATGATTTAACCTCAATGGTCATGCATTATCTGGAAGAAAAAAATGGGTTAGAAAAGCAATGCACAGCTAACATCTTCCAACCCATAAATAGTATGTAGTCTGTGGGTCTAAGTAGACACACATATTTTACAAATATTCCTATTCCATTTTTGAGGAAAATTCACATAAATCCATGATTAGGTTAGAAGCCCAACATTATTTGTTGTCTTCTATGTACTAGTCCTTAAATATACATTGTCCCGTTTGACTTTCCTCACTTCCCTATAAGGGAGAGGCATTGTCATCCCCATTTTATGATGCAGAAACAAAGAGAGGTCAGACTCTTTTAAACACCTTGTAAGTGGCACACCTAGTAAGTGGCAGATGTAAGTTTGAATCCAGTTCTAACCTTAGAGTATCACTGTCCAATATAACTTTCTCTGAATGAAATGTTCTATATATATGTTATCCAGTATATAGCCACTAGATACAAGTGCCTTTTGAGAACTTGCAAAGTAACTGGTACAACTGAACTTTTCATTTTATTCCATTTCAATTAATTTAAACTTAAATTTAAATGAGTACATGTGTTGGAAAAGACACCTGTAGAAACTGTCTTTCCTTGACTGTAGTTTGTTGAGCAGGATATACAGCCTGGTGTACAGAGAAATGTTAAGAGAAGATTCATATATGGAATCGCTTTTGTAGTGTTTTTTCATGAGGGTTTTAGTCAATGGAAAGATTATTTTGCCTTTCAGAAGGGGAGAATGGAGTTATACAGATACAAGGTGTATTCTTTGCCTTTCCATCACTATGACAAAATACCAGAGATAATCAACACGAAAGGAAGAAAGATTTATTTTGGCTCATGGTTATAGAGGTTTCAATCCACCATCATTTGGTTCTGTTGCTTTTGGGCCTGTGGCAAGGCAGAGCCTTATAGCAAGTTGTACATGGTGGAGTAAACATGCTTACCTCATGGCAGCCAGGAAGCAAAGAAGGAGGGGGAGGGGTCCTAATATGCCTTTCAAGGGAATGCCTCCCATTACCTTATTTTCTTTTTCCATTATGATGACCCCAGTAACAGGTCTGTTGGTGTCTGTAGTGGGAAAAAAACTACTATACCCGAAGTTGTAGCTGAGTTGAGTTCAGTACACATTTCTGGGATGCTTATACTATTGTGCAAGGCACCATATCAAGCATCTTGGGGAGAGGGTCCTTGAGAAATGACTATGAAGTCTGTCCTCAAGGAGTTTACAATTTAGTAGCAGTGGGGTAAGGTGGAGGGAGGTGAAGACAAGACGAAATACTCAAAAGAGCTATAATATAAGGAATGCTCTAAAAAGCATAGAAAAAATACAGATTAAAATTTGAAATTTCAAAAGTCCTGTGTTCCTTTTTCTACTGCTTATTAGCATGTGACCTTTAAAAGTTTACTTCAATATCATACCTTTCCCATTCTTTGTTGTAAGATAGGAGTAATAACTAGGAAGTAAAGTAAATGGACAATGAGGATACATTCTATACAACCAGAAGTAGTTCCCCTGATGGATGGTTCCCCTCTCTCCACTGCTGTGTATATATTGGGTTGGGTAGAGGTGAATAAGAATAGGCACCACTATAAAGGAAATAACCCCTGAGATAAATCCTAAAGGAAAGATAATATTTTAAAGGTTAGAAATCAAGAGGCAGGGGTGATGAAAGAGGGAGGAGAGTGAGATGCAAGAGAAGGTGACTGATGGAGGTGAATTCAACTGTGATATATTGTAAGAACTTTTGTAAATGTCACAATGTACCCCCAGTACATCAATAATAAAACAAAACCATAAAAATTAAAAAAGGAGACAAGTAGAGGTGGAGTGTGTGGTAAAGGAGTGAGCAATAGGAAAGTATTGAATGGATTTATGAAGTCCCAAAATGCGATCCTTATACAAGCAGGATCAACATCATCCAAGTATTGTTTAGAAAAGTAAACTGTGACTCAGACTTTCTGAATCTGAATCTTCATTTAACAATATCTCTAGGGAACACATGTGCCTGGTGAAACGTTTAAGTGTAGGGTTAGAGTTTAAGCTGGGGCATAGTGGGAGATAAGACTTTAAATGGATGGGGCCTGTTTATAAAGGACTCAAGTCCTTGACCAAGTAGTTTGGAGAGTCACTAAAAGTTGCTGAAGAAAATTGGCCTGTCACTTATATCACACCTTGGAAAAGGTGACTTATGCACAAATTTTGGTCTAAAAGTTTTTTTTTATATCTATCACCATTCAAGCAAGACTCTTAGAAAATGCTTTGCCCTTTTCTTCCCTGTCTGTTCCCCACTACCTTCACCCACCAATTACTCATTTATAGTTTCCCTTGACTCAGCTAAAACAGTTATACAGAATATTATTTTCACAAAATAGATTTCATTTTTTTTATATCAATTAAAACCTGGAAGTCACCTGTTTTTCTGCAAACCCCATTGGCTGAAGAGTGATAGTGCAGCCCAACTGTTTTGAACATTGTGAATATTCACTCAGAAGGAGCAGGTGGAACGGCAAGATAGCAAGTGTTGCAAATGTAGAATCAAAGGTTTTCTGGCCTAGTCTGAGGAAGGAGGGAGAGGGAATGATAGTAAGGGGGAGATTCCAGAGATAAGTGAGTTTTACAGAAGTACCTGCCAACACATTAATGGCCTAACCATTATCCTGATTTCTTATTTTCGTAAAAGTTTTAAATTAAATACTAAGCTAGGTGTGGTATTTCACTCCTGGAACCCAGCCATTCAAGAAGCAAAGGCAGGAGGATTGTGAATTCATTAGAGGACAGCCTGAGCTGCATAATGGGGCCTTATCGCTAAAACCCACAGACAGGACAAACACTGGTGGCTCAGACCTATAATCCTAGCTACTCAGGAAGCAGAGAGCAGAAGGATTGAGGTTTGAAGCTGGCCTGGGCAAATAGTTTGTGAGAACCTATCTTTAAAATACCCAAAAAATAAAAGTGTTGGTGGAGTGGCTTGAGTGGTATACCACCTGCCTAGCAAGCATGAAGCCCTGAGTTCAAACTCCAGTACTGCAAAAAAAAAATACAAAACAAAACAAGGACTGAGAATGTAAGTTAGTGGTATAGTGCTTGCCTAGCATATGCAAGGACGTGGGTTTGATCTGAAAAAAAAATTGGAGAACCTCCCCCTAGCATTGCACATCTGATTTTAAACTAAAGTCATTTGGAAAATAAGATTCAGGTTACAGAAATTTGTTTTATTGACAAATTAGCTAGGACATTCTTATTGTCAAAAATCAGTATTCTTTCAACATGAATTTCTGTCTGGAGATTGCTGCCTTCAGTTACCAGATTTCTCAGGACTTTAATTATTTTCTTTTAAAGGGAACTAATCCAAAGTAGAATTGTGTTCCTCTTTACTAAGGTTATATAGATTATGGACCACAGATTCAAATAAGAAGTGGCATGAATCCAAACAGTAACATTTTGGTCCTCTAACCTAAGGCAATTATTAATAGTGTTAGATTGCATCATGAAGATTGGTCCTAATTTGACTTGATAGTAGAAATCTCAGCAAAGTGAATGATGACAGTAACTATTGTAGCAGCTGGGCAGAGAGAGATCACTGATCTTCTTTCACAAGAATCATGAAATTCAGTGCTCTCCTCAAAGACCACAAATCATTTGCATGTATGGCATATATCATTACATGTGAACTTGTTGACCTGAGATTGAAGTATTCATGAGTCACACACTTCATTCTGAGATGTTTAAACCCCTGGATCCATTGGACAAGGAATGTCATTTTCCAAGGATCCTTCCCCACTGTTCCCCACATAAATGCTTTCGAAAGCTGTCTCATGCATATATGCTATGAAGTCAGGTAATCTGTGTTTTAATATGATATGAAATAACAGCTGATTAGCGATCTATTCCAGTCAAGTTGATTTTTGACAAGATTATATTACCACATGGATTTTTTGTTGTAAATATAACATACAGAAATCAATAACACTAATGTTTCTTATCTATTCATCTTTATTTTATCAATTTGTTCTTCCCTTTGGACAAGCTGTAAATTTCTGAGCTTGGGGGAAAAGGGAATGAAATATGAGGGAAAAAAACAAGCAAGGTACAGGGTTTTATTTATTAAGTTTATCCTCACGAATGAAAGGGCAAAGTCTGTGAGAAATGTATAAAACTAGAAAATTTCTAACATTGTTCTGTTATATATCCTTTACTCCCTCATTTGTTTTTCTTGTAGTGACTATCAGTAGAATCCTTTAAAAGTTAGACATCTCTATGTGTTCATTCCATAAACAATAAGCAAGATGACATTTGAACAAAATGCATCCTCCTTCATAGACATTTTGGGGAAAATAAGACAATTCCCCAAATAGAGTAGGTAATACTCTTTTAAAAAGTTAGGAAAACCAACTGAGTGCTAGGAGCCTAATAAGAGCCAGGCAAAGAATTGCTCCCTGGATTGAAGCCTGTCTGGAATCCTGTATTATACAGAAGAATAAACTAGATAACCTCAAAAGTTTCTTCTGAATCTATTTTCCATTTCATTATATCTAATAGAAAGTGGTAGAAATTGCTTCTATAAGAGATTTAAAGATAAATTCTGTAGTTTAGATGAGAATTACAATATGGTAATTGCTAATATTTTTATGTTTATGTCACTATTTTGCCAACAAGAATTAATGGAATTAAAGTGTTAGTTTTCTTTTTAGGACTTAGAGATAATTTTAATGGGGCTGTTTTGCTGAAATTATCATTTTGCACAGATCACATATATATGACACTGAAAAGATCCTATAAGTACCTATTGACTTACTGATCTATTGGTTTGGTGCTGTTTTAGGGGAAGAACAAAACAGTACAATAAAAGAAGCTAGGAATTGTATCATAGGGTTTTGCTATTTCTATAGCCCTTGCTCTTGAACTGCAAATCTTTGAAGACTGTATTGTGTCTTGGATAATATAAAATGTGGATTTGTGTTCATTGAATTGGCTTACTGAGTGAAATGTCTCTCTTTCTTGGACATGAGCTCTTTCCCTATTAAAAAAATAAGGCCTGAGATATTGCACTAAATTATCAGGATTTTCATGTGTCTGTATATTATATTGAAGTGAATACACACAAAGTACTTGAAATCTCAGTATTACTTAGTATCAAAAAGATCTGTACATTAGTATGAGGAATAAAATACCTAAGTCCTCCAAGTAATCATCTGGGACCAACTAAAGGGCAAGAAAAATTATAGTCAAATGTCTATGACTGAATACATTTAATTCACCGTATTTTTCCCATGAGACTCCTTAAACTTTTACAGAAATGTACAAAACAGCAAAGAAAAAGTTCAGTGGGGGAAGTAGGGTATATCTTTGGATCAAGGAAAATTCAGATCAATCTCCTCACATCAACAATTTGAGAAATTAAAATCAAAATTCAATATTATGATAGTAACAGTTAACATTTATTCAGCCTGCTATGTGCATTCAGCCCCAGCACAGAGGCCTTACTCTCAACAGCCCACATCCCATAAGAAGAAATGGAAGTCATGGGCAGCCTGGGCAGAAGCAGGAAGTGGGAGAGCAGGGTCATGTGTGTGTGTGTGTGTTTGTAGAAAGAAAGTGGGGGAGAGAGGGAGAATATCTACTAAGCGCCAGATGTGATGCAGAATGTTCTACATATATGGTCTCATTTAATTTTTTAGCAGTCCCATGAATTACCGTTATTACCTTCCATTTACAGATCATGGCTCTGAAACTCTGTAGGCTCCTCAGTCATCTACTTAATAAGGCAGAGAAATGAACTAATATATTATTCTATAAAATTATCAAATGTAAGACAAAATAAAGACTTTTATGATTAACAATCATTAATCAGAACTTCCTAATCCCTGAGTATTCCTTTTAATCAGGATTTTACTCATCCTGCAGTATAGTACTGAAATGATGGCGATGCATTTAAAATCTAATTATTTTAAGTAATGTTGCTATAATCAGCATCAGAACTTTTCAGTGTGGCATTAATTCTTGATTATCAGCTGCCAAGTCTTCACTCTAATTACATGGGTTAATATAATGAGTAACCTACCCCCACTTATTTAGGATTAATTAATTCGTTCAACATTCACTATGTGTTAGGCATGGTGCTAGGCACAAGAGATACAGTTGTGGGGGTTGGGAGACAGTGGAAGAGATCTCCTTAGAAGAAATACAAGCTTACAGGAGAAAGTTTAATTAGAATAATATAATTATCATAAATATATATTTGTAAATCTTTGCAATAATACTGTGCACTGTTATCACTCCCTGTTTACACATTATGAAACAAAGACTAAGAGAGATTACATGACTTGCCAAATCCTATCTACCTAGTATAAGATACCTAGGGTTTGTACCCCAATCTATTGGGCTTCTTCCATTGTATCAGTACACGTTCCATGAACTTGTTTAAATCAGTATGATACTGCAGAAAGAAATCCCAAGAAAAATTTTGGAATAGTACACTAATCATATTTGACTCTAGGACTACTCAAGTGTAAGAAACATCTTCATCTGTAAATGACACAGAAATCAAGTGTTCTTTGAAAATGGTCTTGGTCATGATCTCAATATTTTCTAATACAATTATTGATGTTTGTTTCTTTAGTTCTAGACATGGTAGAGATTTAATAGGACACGGATATAATGTAGTAAACAGTTGACTTAGGATATAGAAGTAACTTTGATTCTTTAATTTAGTTCCTCCCATAATGTAAAAGGAGAATGTTTGACTAGTCCCAAAGGACATTTAATGGAGGTGTTTCAAGTGGAGTATGAGTGCTGAAGAAAGAGTACTTTTTATGTGGGTTGAAAACACTAGCAAGGGGATACTCTTTATTAAAAACAATAATGTGAAATCATTTTGTTATAGCTTTAGTATTCATCTTTCTGAAATTTGACCTTTAGCTAGCTAGATTTGAAGATTTTATTGATATTTTGCAACATTACCTCAAGAATTATGTAGCTATGAGCTATAGAAAAATCGAGGGTTAAAGAAAGAAACATGTCAGGCAAACCTGATTCCCATTTTGATACAATTAGGAAGCTAGTGGATAGAAGACTTAGAAGAGATGTCTTTACTTTGGGCTTTAACAAAGCTTTGATTCCACATTTCATGAAGTTTTAATGGAAATATTTGAAATTTGAGGTGCTGCTGCCAACTATCTTTGCCCATCCCTGACTGAACTATGTAAGACTTGGAGAGAATAAAATGCCTTTTTCCATTTATATGGCATAGCAATGACTAGTATAAAGTGCCCATGATTCAGACAGCATTTGAAGAGGGTGAGATTAATATCAACCAAATGTGGCCATAACTTCCCATCATTCCAGCCACTAAATAACCCCCTTGTAATGTCTCTATCTTCATTTTCTTTTCTCATTTACCACAGAATTGTGGCTTTCTGTTTTAGATACCTCTATAATATCATTGGCAGTGACTTTGACACCAGGATAGCCTAATGATTGTATATGCATCAGTTCAATAAGCCTTGTAATGGAAAAATGTTAGGAGATAATCCAAGGAATAAGAAACCAAGCTTTTTTCAAGGGAAGAGTAGGTTCAGCTGCAGGCACATTTAATGAAAGTCCTACCTCCTCCTCTTCCTCCTCCTCCTCCTCCTTCTTTTCTTCTTCTTCTTCTTCTTCTTCTTCTTCTTCTTCTTCTTCTTCTTCTTCTTCTTTCTTTCTTTCTTCTTCTTCTTCTTCTTCTTCTTCTTCTTCTTCTTCTTCTTCTTCTTTCTTTCTTTCTTCTTCTTCTTCTTCTTCTTCTTCTTCTTCTTCTTCTTCTTCTTTCTTTCTTTCTTCTTCTTTCTTCTTCTTCTTCTTCTTCTTTCTTTCTTTCTTCTTTCTTCTTCTTCTTCTTCTTCTTCTTCTTCTTCTTCTTCTTCTTCTTTCTTTCTTCTTCTTCTTCTTCTTCTTCTTCTTCTTCTTCTTCTTCTTCTTCTTTCTTCTTTCTTCTTTCTTCCTTTCTTTCTTGTTTTTTGAGACAAAGTCTTGCTATGTTGTCTAGTCTGGCTTCCAAATCCTGGGCTTAAGGGGATCCCCTGCCTCAGCCTCCCAAGTAGCTGGGACGATGCCACTGCATCTGACTGATCCTGTCTTTTTTTAATATATGCAATTTATTACTTTTTTGGTGGTACTGGGGTTTGAACTCAGGGCGTCATTCTTGCTAGGCAGGCACTTTATCACTTGAGCACTTTTTTTTGTGATGGGTTTTTTTGAGATAGGATCTGGCTTCAAACCACAATCCTCCTGATCTCTGCCAACTGAGTAGCTAGTATTACAGGCATGAGCCACTGGTGCCCAGCTGGTCCTGTCTTTTTAAGGGAGGAAGTATGAAATTAATGAATTCCAGCTTGTGACTACAAAGTTCCCTCAAAAACAGGAGAGATGTAACAAGTGGACAGAAGTTCTGTCTTATATTTCCATTCTGTACTTGTAAACATTATATGTAAAAATTACAGAGATCAACTATCTTTAAGTAATTCACCTCTTACTGCTAGGCTCTTAGGATGTAAAAAGTTTTCCACTAATGGCTCATATAATCAAATCTGGAAATGATCCCAGTCCTTAATGGAGTCTGGACTTTGGCTTTCTTTTTCTTCTTTAGGATTGAACCAGCTGCCCTTTGACCCTGCCAACAACAACGAGCCCCTGCAGTTTGGTAGTGCCAGTGGCCCTCTGGTCACAGAAGGCCTCATTGAGAATGGAGGGGAATCAAGCAAGAAAAGAAAGAGAACAAATGCTCCTTCAGGTAAGCTAGGTGATAAGGCATTATCTTGAGTCAGTGCTGTGGAGTCAGTATTTTCTCAGAGCCTAATGCATGGTGGGTACTGTGCTAGGACTTGTAAGAACTATAGAAATGAGAAATAGTCCCCTGCCTCATGATGAGATCGAGGTGGGAATCACATGTATGAAAAAACTCTAAAACAAAAAGCCATAAGTCACTTTACATCTAACACAAATAACTGCATATATTTGTATCTCCCCACCTCCATCTCTGTTCTCCCCAATACAAATCATGTTCACTTGTCTTTATTTTTTTGAGAAAGGGTCTCTCTGTATAGCCCAGGCTGGCTTTAAACGCACAATCCTCCTGCTTTGGCCTCCAGAGTGCTGGGATTGCAAGCACCACATGCAGCCGCACATGTTTTTTATTCCCTTACAATTCTCTTGGAATAGCTAGAAAACAAATTTTCTTAAATCCTAAAAAAGAGCCAGCTGAATTGTTAGCCTTCCCTACAATCCTGCCTCCATTCTTCATGTCTCATTGACCTGTTCACATTTTAAATTTCTCCAAAAGGAATGAGAAAACAATAGAAAAGCCAGATATTAGTTGATCACTTGATATTTTTAAATTTCATCATTTTGTTGCCTGGTTATTCGTTCAGAAATCCCTAGTATACAGAGACTGAGCTGAGATTTTGGGATGGGCCTAAGAGACAATGTTCATATTTTTCATTTTGTTTTGTTTTAATATTACTTTTACTTTTAGCTTATGAGATGTAACATGTTTATAACATAACACCTTATAATCTTTCTGATTATAAATCAAAATATTTCTTAAATATGAGTTTGGAAAATGGAATTACAATAAAACATTAGCTACACAGAGCCCTTAAGAAAGGAGTGATTCTTACAGAGCTTTATTTTCTGGAGCATGGAAAGGCATGGTAGATAACCAAAGAACTGGCCTGAGTTGTAACCCTGGCTCTCTCTCTCTCTCTCTCTCTCTCTCTCTCTCTCTCTCTCTCTCTCTGTCTTTCTCTCTTTCTGCCTAGAGATAGTTGTTTAACCTCTCTGACTTTCAGTTTCTTCAACTGTAAAGTAGGAGTGATAGTAAAACCTGCCTATTAGTATTGTTAGGAGAATTACTTGAAATGATGTAGGTAAAAGTGCTTAGCATGGTATCTGTTTAGTAAGTGTTGTTATTATTTTGTTATCATTCTTACTATATGACAATATTATGAACCTCACCTTTTTAAGGATCAACATATTTCACATTTTAGGTTAACTATTATGGGCACAAATTGTGTGTGTGTGTGTGTGTGTGTGTGTATGTGTAAACTTGTCTGCCTTTTTAAGTCATATATTAAGTGTAATTTAACTTTGACCATTTAGGTGCATAATTCCAGTCCTTAGTTGTACTGCATTCTTTTACAATTTTCAAGGTTTACTAAGCAATATTATAGGCCTTTTATCTCTATATTAAATTTTCTTAGACTATGGTGCTTTTTGTTTTAGTCATTACAGCCACATTTAATTCAAGTCCTGCTTCTTTTCTGAAGTCTGGAGTCACCTTTTTTTGGTGGTACTGCAGGTTGAACTAAGGGCCTTACATTTGCTAGGCAAGTGTTCTACCACTTTAGCCACTCTGCCAGCCCTTTTTGCGTTGGCTTTTTTCAGATAGAGTCTCACTTTATACCTAGGATAGTCTGAACCACAATCCATTTCTACGTACATGACATGACAGATGTTCACCACCATGCCTAGCTCATTGGTTGAGATGGGGTCTTGCAAACTTTTTGTCCAGGGTGGCCTTGAACTGTGATCCTCCAGAGCTCTATCTCCCAAGTAAGTAGGATTATAGATTTGAGCCACCATGCCTGGCTGCAGTCATTTCTTATTCCTCTGAATGTCCCTTCAGGGAGCAACCCTCTTTCTTCCAGTTAGGTATGGACTTAAAAAAAATTAATCCAGCCAGATCTCTAAGTTGATATGTCAGTTTAGTATGTTAAGTAAGAGCTAAGTGAGCTATCAGTGACCATGCCATCAACAGAATGCACGAGATTTAAGTAATCAACTTTAAAACATCTGTTTTGGCTGCTCTGAGCCCTTTTTGATCACTTACTAGTTTTGTACTGTAATCAGAAATGATGCGCTAGTTTGTAGTTAACTACAAATTGTAGTTAACTCGTAAGAGTGGGGAAAAGGGGAATGCATTAATTTGCATTGTGAATTCACTTTAAAGAATTGCCATTTTATTTCTTTTGAGCATGTTGAGTGAGTGCACAAAGTTAACTGTTACAGATACAGGATTTTAACAGTAGATTACGCTAATCTATAATTAGCAGAATCAATTTGCATTCAAATCATGAATATGCTGAAGTTCTTTAAAAACAGTACGTTCTTTAAAAAAAGGTGAAATAAGCCCCTGGCAGGCTAAATTAACTCCCTTGAAATCTTGTTCACACTTTTTGCTTACTGAACCCTTTCTTTGTAAATAGTACAATGGTAATTCCAGCCCAGGTTAAATTACCACTGATTCCAAATTACTGTAGTCCAAATCAATGAGGTTTTAGTATACAGGGAGTCTCTTGTAATTGTTCAGCTGGCGATACTGTGATATTATAAATGAGCAAATTGCTTTATAATATTATTTTCTTCCTCTGCCGTTCTAGACAACAGGAAATGGGAAGATGATTTGTGAGTAGGAACTTTTCTCTTCCTTTGTCACCATTTTCTGCACCATGGCAAAGAGGTAAGCTAGGGATGGAAGTTCTTAGAGAAACTCCCAACCATTACAGTTTAAAGCTGAGATATATGCCCAGCCATTGCATCACTTGACCCTGGAACCCCGCTGAGTCAAAGCCATCTCTCTCCCTCTCCTTCACTCCAAATACAATGAAGCTGCAAATCAATTGTAGCTCCAGTTCCTCACCACACATCCTTTATTCCTTCCTTTCCCATTCCTCCTTTGTTGCCCTTTTGCTACAAACTGCCCCTCTCCTTTTGTACTGAAGTTGGTTTTTTAAAGGTCGCCAGTGACCTCTGCTAAGGTTTGGATATGGTTTGTCCCCCAAAGGTTCATGTGTGGGAAGCTTAGTCCTTAGTGTGACAGTGTTGAGGTGATGGACCCTTTAAAAGGTGGGGCCCTATGGGAGGTAATTAAGTCATGGAGCTCCATCCTTATGAACTGATTAATGCTGATCAATCTGAGTGGGTTGGGTCTTCCAGGAGTAGAGTAATTTCCACAAGTGTAAGTTATTATAAAAGAGTGAACCTGGCCTCTTTCCATTCTCTTAATTTCTTGCTTGCGCACATGTCCCTTCTGCACATGCCTGGTTCACTTTCCATTTCTCTGCCATATTGTAATGCAGTTGGATGTTGGCACCATGCTGTTTGAGCTTTCCAGCCACCAGAATCATAAACCAAATAAACCTCTTTTCTTTATAAAGTATCCAACCTCTGGCATTTTGTTATTACAACACAAAATGAACTAAGACAACCTTTACATTGTCAAAGTCAGTGGCCTTTTGGCACTTCTCAACGACTGACCTCTTTGTTTCTTTCAATGCATTGAATATCTTCCCCTTTCTTGAATTCTCTCTACTTTTACCTTCCTTATCAAGGTACTATGCAGTTTATTCTTCCTTTTCTGTCACCTTCAAGTATTCTTTCTTCTTTTCTTCCTCTCTCCACTGTGAGTATATTATGAATATTTACAGAGAAGGGGCTAGCAGAGTGGGTCAAGTGGTAGAATGCGTGCCTAGCAAATATGAGGCCCTGAGTTTAAACCCCAGTACCTCAAAAACTGATATTTATAGAGAAGAAATAAAGGCTAAATAAACTTACCCAGTATTGAATATCTAGCAAGTGGTCTAGCCAGGGCTTTAACTCCAAAGCCTATTTCTAACTACTATGCCACAGTTACTAAAGTGTATATTAAACCTGGAAGGCAGACTAGAGAAGCTGTGTTTGTGCAAAAGTAAGTAGTTGAGAATAAAATGAACAGAGCTTGGATTTGATCATTTTTAGGGATTCCTTCAAACTCTGAGATGCCATGTTTCCTTCTTTTCAGCTACTTCCCATAACAAGTTTTCTATTTCAGCCAAGCTAATTAGCTATCTTTCTTCAAAAGCACTGGCTCATCTACCTCAATACCTTGCTAATATAAGCATTCATTGCCTTACTTAGCATCTCCTCCCTCTGCTTTCACCCATCAAGTCTTGTCCAACTGACAATGCCTAGTAGAAGTCCTGCCTTCTCCGAGAAGCCTTTTGGATCATCCTGCATAGAAGAATCCCCTTATCTCTCTGAAGTCCCTTTGTCATTATATTCACATGAATCACTTGACCCTGATTATGGACCAACCACTATCAACTATTGTTTATCTGTATTGGTTATATGTATATGTCTTATCCTTTTAACTCAATCATCAGCCCCTACTGGAAGGGCCCCTGACTCTCATGTCTTTTAACACATGTACAGTATCTGGCACACAACAAATGCTTGAAGTATCTACCAATTAATTATGTATTTGGTTGAAGAATTTCCCTTTGCCCTTATATTCTTTATTGTTTTCTTGTCACTCCCACAGTGGAGCTTTATACAAAACTGAGCACTTGGTATTTGATATTGATCAACTGATAGCCTCACTTGTCCCTAAATGCCCAACTCAAACATTTGTGAGATTACTCTTGTAGAGAAGCCACAAAGCAAATCTTCTGAAAAGAGTACCTGGCTATAATGGTAACCATGCCTCATTACCAAGTGAAGTTTCGTAAGTACCCAAGAGAAACTGATGTGTGGAATTAGGGTGTTCTGCCTCAGGTGTCTGTGAAGTCAATCAGTAATTGCATTATATGCTACTGTCGTTATCTGACTGCAAACTCTTTCTTTAAAGGTCTTGATGTTTTGTAGCTTTTATCTTATTCTGAGTTCAGAATTCTCCAATGCTCTCAAACTTCAACCTTTACCCATGGAAATAGTTCTTTGTTGATGCTGCAGCTGCTTAAATTGCTTATGATAGCTGTGAATTCATTTATCCACATGGCACTCTATGGCAAAAGAAATAAAAATTGTTAAACCCATGTAAAATCACAATATCAAGTTCCTTTCCCAAAGATACCAACTGCCTCCTTGTTTGAGATCCACCTGGATTGGCAGAATCCAAGATACCAGACATTAAAGTGGAAAAATCCACAAGTCAACCAGGCCAACTGCATGATGACTAAAATTGAATGCATTGTTTTAAGTAGCATCATGGTGCACTAGTATTCAAAGAAAGTGTCAGCTTTCTGGGTAAGTGGACAAATAACTAGAAATAATTATCACACCCAAGTGAACATTCAGATGTGAATGTACTCCTGTTTCCATTGTCTTTTCTCTATTGGCCTGTGTAGAATGACATGTTTGCACCTAATCTACTAATGCTGAGTCAGAGATGTAGCTCGGTGGTTCAGCGCCTACCTACTGTATATGAAGCCTCAGATTCCATCCCCAGCACCAGAAAAAATTTAAATACCTGATGCCCAATATTAAGCAGTATTGCCAAAGTTAGTATGAATAATGAATAGCTCAGTATGCAAAGATAGACCATCAGCCATTTTTCATTTGCAGTAATGATTGAATTCCAAGAGTTCAGTATCTTCAGGAATATTCTTTGATTCAATAATAATTTGCATTGTTGTGATGATTCTTTCTCTTGAAGTATTTTTTGTGCTTATTGCATTCTATAGATGAAGCGCTAATAACCAGAGAAGAGAAATAACTTTGACCAATGTGAACTACTATCACTAGGAATGTTATGTTAAAATAACCTCCAGAAAGTATCTAATCTTGATCATTAGCCTCCTAACTTGGTTCTCAAGATTTTCTTTAAAATTTCTGGAAGTCAAAACAGGACTCAACAATATAAAGGTAGTGAACAGTTCCAGTAATGCCAAAGCTAGAATATTAAGAAGTGGACCTGCAAAGTAGCAAGAAGAGAATTGGTCAGACCTGAGGAAAATCTGTATTGGAATGGGTTATCAGGGAAGTCATTTTAGCTCACTTTGAAGGGAAATATAAAATGAGATGAGCACTCACTCATCTGCCTGGGTGTATTTTTGTTTCCTTTCTTATTTAGAAGAAGGGTGATGGACCAGGAAACTTCTCTATGACTCTTACAGACCTTTGATTTACCTCAGACTCACAGGGCTGAGACTTTTGTTTCACATGTACTTTGAAGTCTACAAATGAAAGCATTGATTGTTTCTAAAGAGAGAAAATGCCAACATTTTATATCTTGGTGTGTGGTATTTCTAGCATGTCAGCTGAATTATTATATTGCCAAAGGCAAGAGGAGCCTATTGTTCCTTCAGATGGAATTAAAATAAGAAAAAGAGTAGACTAATAGTCCTAGTCAGTTTCTTTAGTCCTTTGGACATTCTTATCTGATTACAGTTTCAAGAAATAAAACCATTATCTTGATAACTAAAGAATCAAAAAAGTAGGCAGACTTCTTTCTTTCTCAGATCTGTTACAAACTCTGTGAAAATTTTCATTTTCAAGAACTTTCTGAAGGAGGGGAGACTTATGGTGGCACAAAAGCAGCAGGATAGAAAAATACAGATGCATCTCTCTTAAGTTGCCCCACCCATTGGAATAGTTTTGGAATGATTTTGTGACTTCATTGTACTAAAGTCCTTAAGCGTTCTCTTAGCAGACGAAGTATAAACTCAGCCCCATATATTAGTAACATAGAGGGTAGTGGTAGATGTTGAATAATAGTATTTTAGAGTTAGAGGCAGTTTTGTCTAACTCCCTCATTTTTATAATTTATATAAATTATATAGATTTTTAAGATTATATAGGTCCATTGAATTAATCGTGTGACATTAGACAACTTTCTTCTCTGGGTCTGAGTTTCTTCATTTCAAGTTGGCTTAGGACTATAGCATGTATTTAATTTGTTTTTACTGGAGAAAGTTCTTCTATAAGCTAGAAGTGCTGACTTCCCCCGTGGTAATAGCATTACATGATTTATAGCACACTAACCCAGTAGTATATGAGACCCCATATTTGCTGTGGCTGCCACACAGGGGAGGGTGATCTTCAGATAGGAAACAAGTTCAAGAGTAGCAAACACCTGTGAGAGAATTGCTTCTGTGGAGCTCAACTCAGGCAACTTAGCAAATGATAGAAGAAATTCCTTGTGACACCTGTTTACTTAGCAGAGAACAGTTTGTGTTCCCATCCCAACCCCCTCTGTCCAAATAAAAAATTATAATTGTGGTTTTGTGTGATTTAAACTTTGTTGCATAATTTTGTCTATGTGCTCTCTTTCAAATTCTTGATTGTTAGGCAGACTCATCTAAAAATTCAGCTTTTTTCTACTCCTCAGGTCAGTAAAACTCAATTTCAAGGTAAGAGGATTCTTAAATTTTGAGAGATTGTAATTTTATCTGATAGTTTAGTAAAGTTAAAGCACTTCATTCTTGTTCTCAGAGTCTGTAATGGATCTCCTTGGCCTTGGTAAGAGAAAGGAGCGTACTCAGACATAGGAAAGAAAATATGAAAAGACTATGGTTGTAATGTTGAATTTGCCACTTATTAGTCATTTGACCTTGTGCAAATCGCAGAAACCATTTCTAAGCCTCAGTTTCCACAACAGTTTAATAGGGAAAGCAGTTTAAAAATTGTCAGATACTACTTTTTATGGTTACTGCTGCTGATAAAGATGTGAGGGGTGTGAGAGCCTGAAGTAATCATACTACTTTTCTCCTTCGAGTTATAAATTAAACTGAGAAAAAACCAAAAACCCTTTGAGGAACAAAATATGATACCTGCCTATTATACATGAAAAAGAAACGAAGAACAATGAAGCCTGTGTCCATCTCCAGCTCCAAATCTATACCTTAATACCCATCTGTGGGGACTATTAAGTATGCAGTGCAACCACTTACCCTGTCCATGTCATTGAGAGTGATGTTTTATATCACAATTCAGTAGAAGCTGGGAGTTAAGAGCAAGGTGGGCCTGCAGGCCTGTTTGTAGAACACAAAGTCTGTGCCCTAATTTCTGTTCAATTTATAAAAGAAAAAGGGTCATCTCAGCTGTAGGACATTTGGACCTGAGAGCCAGATTGTGTGGGTTAGGCCATGAGTGAGCATTTATTTATTTTTTTCCTATTATATTTCTTTTTTTTATTATTTTTTATTGTTTTATTATTCATATGTGCATATAAGGCTTGGGTCATTTCTCCCCCCTGCCCCCACCCCCTCCCTTACCACACACTCCGCCTCCTCCCTCTCCCCCCCAACCCCTCAATACCCAGCAGAAACTATTTTGCCCTTATCTCTAATTTTGTTGTAGAGAGAGTATAAGCCATACTAGGAAGGAACAAGGGTTTTTGCTGGTTGAGATAAGGATAGCTATACAGGGAGTTGACTCACATTAATTTCCTGTACGTGTGTGTTGCCTTCTAGGTTAATTCTTTTTGATCTAACCTTTTCTCTAGTTCCTGGTCCCCTTTTCCTATTGGCCTCAGTTGCTTTTAAGGTATCCGCTTTAGTTTCTCTGCGTTAAGGGCAACAAATGCTAGCTAATTTTTTAGGTGTCTTACCTATCCTCGCCCCTCCCTTGTGTGCTAAAGCTTTTATCATGTGCTCAAAGCCTAATCCCCTTGTTGTGTTTGCCCTTGATCTAATGTCCACTTATGAGGGAGAACATACGATTTTTGGTCTTTTGGGCCAGGCTAACCTCACTCAGAATGATGTTCTCCAATTCCATCCATTTACCAGTGAATGATAACATTTCGTTCTTCTTCATGGCTGCATAAAATTCCATTGTGTATAGATACCACATTTTCTTAATCCATTCGTCAGTGGTGGGGCATCTTGCCTGTTTCCACAACTTGGCTATTGTGAATAGTGCCACAATACACATGGGTGTGCAGGTGCCTCTGGAGTCACCTGTTTCACAGTCTTTTGGGTATATCCCCAAGAGTGGTATTGCTGGATCAAATGGTAGATCAATGTTTAGTGTTTTAAGTAGCCTCCACATTTTTTTTCCAGAGTGGTTGTACTAGTTTACATTCCCACCAACAGTGTATGAGGGTTCCTTTTTCCCCACATCCTCGCCAACACCTGTTGTTGGTGGCGTTGCTAATGATGGCTATTCTAACAGGGGTGAGGTGGAATCTTAGTGTGGTTTTAATTTGCATTTCCTTTATGGCTAGAGATGGTGAGCATTTTTTCATGTGTTTTTTGGCCATTTGAATTTCTTCTTTTGAGAAAGTTCTGTTTAGTTCACTTGCCCATTTCTTTATTGGTTCATTAGTTTTGGGAGATTTTAGTTTTTGAAGTTCCCTGTATATTCTGGTTATCAGTCCTTTGTCTGATGTGTAGCTGGCAAATATTTTCTCCCACCCTGTGGGTGTTCTCTTCAGTTTAGAGACCACTTCTTTTGATGAACAGGAGCTTTTTAGTTTTATGAGGTCCCATTTATCTATGCTATCTCTTAGTTGCTGTGCTGCTGGGGTTTCGTTGAGAAAGATCTTGCCTATGCCTACTAACTCCAGAGTATTTCCTACTCTTTCCTGTACCAACATTAGAGTTTGTGGTCTGATATTAAGATCCTTGATCCATTTTGAGTTAATCTTGGTATAGGGTGATATACATGGATCTAGTTTCAGTCTTTTGCACACTGCTAACCAGTTTTCCCAGCAGTTTTTGTTGAAGAGGCTGCTATTTCTCCATCGTATATTTTTAGATCCTTTGTCAAAGACAAGTTGGTTATAGTTGTGTGGCTTCATATCTGGGTCCTCTATTCTGTTCCACTGGTCTTCATGTCTGTTTGTGTGCCAGTACCATGCTGTTTTTATCATTATTGCTTTGTAATATGAAGTCAGGTATCGTGATACCTCCAGCATTGTTCTTTTGACTGAGTATTGCCTTGGCTATTCGTGGCCTCTTCTGTTTCCATATAAATTTCACAGTAGATTTTTCAATCTCTTTATTGAATGTCATTGGAATTTTGATGGGAATTGCATTAAACATGTAGATTACTTTTGGGAGTATAGACATTTTTACTATGTTGATTCTACCAATCCATGAGCATGGGAGATCTCTCCACTTTCTATTGTCTTCCTCAATCTCTTTCTTCAGAAGTGTATAGTTTTCCTTGTAGAGCTCGTTCACATCTTTTGTTAGGTTTACACCTAGGTATTTGATTTTTTTTGAGGCTATTGTAAATGGAATTGTTTTCATACATTCTTTTTCCGTTTGCTCATTGTTAGTGTATAGAAATGCTAACGATTTTTCTATGTTGATTTTATATCCTGCTACCTTGCTATAGCTATTGATGATGTCTAGAAGCTTCTGAGTAGAGTTTTTTGGGTCTTTAAGGTATAGGATCATGTCGTCTACAAATAGGAATATTTTGACAGTTTCTTTACCTATTTGTATTCCTTTTATTCCTTCTTCTTGCCTAATTGCTCTGGCTAGGAATTCCAGTACTATGTTGAATAGGAGTGGAGATAGTGGGCATCCTTGTCTGGTTCCTGATTTTAGAGGGAATGGTTTCAGTTTTTCTCCGTGAAGTATAATGCTGGCTGTAGGTTTGTCATATATAGCTTTTATAATGTTGAGGTACTTTCCTTCTATTCCTAGTTTTCTTAGAGCTTGTATCATGAAATGGTGTTGGATCTTATCAAAGTCTTTTTCTGCGTCTATTGAGATGATCAAGTGGTTTTTGTCTTTGCTTCTGTTAATGTGGTGTATTACATTTATAGATTTTCGTATTTTGAACCACCCCTGCATCCCTGGATTGAAGCCTCCTTGGTCGTGGTGAATAATCTTTTTGATGTGTTGCTGAATTCGGTTTGCCATTATTTTGTTGAGGATTTTTGCATCAATGTTCATTAAGGAGATTGGCCTATAGTTCTCCTTTTTGGAGGTGTCTTTGCCTGGTTTTGGGATAAGTGTAATACTGGCTTCATAAAATGTGTTTGGCAGTTTTCCTTCCCTTTCTATTTCGTGGAACAGTTTAAGGAGTGTTGGTATCAGTTCTTCTTTAAAGGTCTGATAGAATTCAGCAGAGAATCCATCAGGTCCTGGACTTTTCTTTTTGGGGAGACTCTTGATTGCTTCTTCAATTTCATTTTGTGTTATAGGTCTATTCAGGTGATTAATATCCTCTTTGGTTCAGTTTTGGATGATCATAGGTATCTAGAAATCTGTCCATGTCTTTAAGATTTTCGAATTTATTTGAATATAGGTTCTCAAAGTAGTCTCTGATGATTTCCTGGACTTCCATGGTGTTTGTTGTTATGTCCCCTTTTGCATTCCTGATTCTGCTAATTTGGGTTTATACTCTCCTCATTTTAGTCAGGTTTGCCAGGGATCTGTCGATCTTGTTTATTTTTTCAAAGAACCAACTTTTTGTTTCATTAATTCTTTGTATGATTTTTTTGGTTTCTATTTCATTGATTTCAGCTCTTATTTTTATTATTTCTCTCCTTCTATTTGTTTTGGGATTAGCTTGTTCTTGTTTTTCTAGGAGTTTGAGATGTATCATTAGGTCATTGATTTGGGATCTTTCAGTCTTTTTAATATATGCACTCATGGCTATAAACTTTCCTCTCAGGACTGCCTTAGCTTTGTCCCATAGGTTCCGGTAGGTTGTGTTTTCATTTTATTGACTTCTAGGAACTTTTTAATTTCCTCTTTTATTTCATCGATGATCCATTGTTCATTAAGTAATGAGTTATTTAGTTTCCAGCTGTTTGCATGTTTTTTGTCTTTACTTTTGTTGTTGAGTTCGACTTTTACTGCATTGTGATCAGATAGTATGCACGGTATAATTTCTATTTTCTTATATTTGCTGAGACTTGCTTTGTGCCCTAGGATATGATCTATTTTAGAGAAGGTTCCATGGGCTGCTGAGAAGAATGTATATTGTGTAGAGGTTGGATGAAATGTTCTGTAGACATCAACTAGGTCCATTTGATCTATTGCATATTTTAGATCTTGGATTTCTTTATTGATTTTTTTGTTTGGATGACCTATCTATTGATGATAATGGGGTGTTAAAGTCTCCCACAACCACTGTGTTGGCGTTTATATATGCTTTTAAGTCTTTCAGGGTATGTTTGATGAAATTGGGTGCATTGACATTGGGTGCATACAGGTTGATAATTATTATTTCCTTTTAGTCTATTTCCCCTTTTATTAGTATGGAATGTCCTTCTTTATCTCATTTGATCAATGTAGGTTTGAAGTCTACTTTGTCAGAGATTAGTATTGCTACTCCTGCCTGTTTTCGGGGGCCATTGGCTTGGTAAATCTTCTAGCCTTTCATCCTAAGCCTATGCTTATTTCTGTCGTTGAGATGGGTCTCCTATAAGCAACAAATTGTTGGATCTTCCTTTTTAATCCATTTCGTCAAATGGTGCCTTTTGATGGGTGAATTAAGTCCCTTAACATTAAGTGTTAGTACTGATAGGTATGTGGTGATTCCTGTCATTTAGTTGTCTTAGTTGTTTGAAGGTTTGATTGTGTGTACCTAAGTTGAGGTTGCTCTCTACTTTCTTGCTTTTTCTTTTCCTGTGGTTTGGTGCTGCCTGTCTTTTCATGGTTAAGGTGGTTTCACTTTCTGCGTGCAGAATCCTTTGAAGAATCCTTTGTAGTAGTGGCTTTGTGGTCACATATTGTTTTAGTTTCTGCTTATCATGGAAGACTTTTATTGCTGCATCTATTTTGAATGATAGCTTTGCTGGGTAGAGTATCCTGGGGTTGAAGTTATTTTCATTTAGAGCCCAGAAGATTTCACCCCATGTTCTTCTTGCTTTTAATGTTTCTTTTGAGAAGTCTGCTGTGATTTTGATGGGTTTACCTTTGTATGTTACTTGTTTTTTCTCTCTTACAGCCTTCAATATTCTTTCCTTAGTTTCTGAACTTGTTTTAATGATGATATGTCGTGGGGTAGTTCTATTTTGATCTGGTCTGTTTGGTGTCCTGGAGGCCTCTTGCATCTGTATGGGAATATCTTTCTCTAGATTTGGGAAATTTTCCGTTATTATTTTGTTGAATATATTACGCATTCCCTTCGCTTGCACCTCTTCTCCTTCTCGATGCCCATGATTCTCAAGTTTGGTCCTGATGGAGTCGGTGAGTTCTTGCATTTTCTTTTCACAGGTCTTGAGTTGTTTAATTAATAGTTCTTCGGTTTTTCCTTTAATTACCATTTCATCTTCAAGTTCTGAGATTCTGTCTTCTGTTTGTTCTATTCTGCTGGATTGGCCTTCCGTTTTGTTTTGCAGTTCTGTTTCGTTCTTTTTTCTGAGGTTTTCCATATCCTGGCTTGTTTCCTCTTTGATGTTGTCTGTTTTTGTCCTGAGTTCATTTATCTGTTTATTAATCGTGTTCTCTGTTTATACATCGTGTTTTGGTGTTTATACAGTGCTTCTATGATTTCCTTTATTTCTTCTTTTGCTTTTTCAAATTCTCTATTTTTGTTGTCTTGGAATTTCTTGAGTGTCTCCTGTACATTTTGGTTGACCCTATCCAGTATCATCTCTATAAAATTCTTATTGAGTACCTGTAGTATGTCTTCTTTTAAATTATTCTTGTGGGCTTCATTGGGTCCTTTGGCATAGTTTATCTTCATTTTGTTGGAGTCTGGATCTGAGTATCTGTTTTCTTCATTCTCCTCTGGTTCCTGTCCTAATTTTGCTGTGGGGAAACTGGTTTCCCTGTTTTTTCTGTCTTCCCGTCAGTGTCTTTGGTGTTGTTACTGTCCCTGTACTGTGTGCCATTAAGTATTTTCTAGCTTGTAATAATAATAATGATAATATTTAGAATGGAAGGGTGAGGTGAGATGGAACACAAGAAGTTAAAGAAAAGGGGAAAACAAATACACAGACAAGAAGGAGAAAACAGAACAAGGTATCAGACAAGAAAGTTTCAAAGGTATAAATAGGGAGTGTTACTGTACTAATTGACAGTAAGCTGAAGAGACATTAGAGACAGAGAGAGGATTGAAAATCAAAAATAAAAAAAATAAAGATAAGAATAAAAATAAAAAATAAGTAAATGAAAGAAATATCTATATATAAAAATAAATTAAAATAAAATGAAAAATAGAAAATTAAAAAAAAAAACCAAAAAACCTCCAAGTTCAAATGCAATGAAGTTTCAGTCTTAATAATTTGGGTGTCCGTCTCAATCTCCAATCCTGGAGATGGTGCCTCAGATGTTGTTCTGTAGTTGTCTCATCAAAGGGGATGCATAAAGTAGAACAAAACTACACACACACACACACACCCCACCAAGTGTCCCAAGTTCAAATGCAATACAGTTTCAGTAAGTTTTTCAGCATGCAGTTGTAATTCGGTTGTTCTTTCATCAAAGGTAGGTAGAAAAAGAAAAAAAAGAGTCTGGAGACAGTTCTGAGAATGGTATCTGCAGCTGTGGCTTGCCTGCTCGCTGCTGTCAGCCTGCTGTTTCTGGCGGCGTTATTTATGCAGATATCTGGGGTGAGCTTAGCACTCACCTGGCCCCGAAGGCTTTGTTTGCTCAGAGTTCTCCTGTCCGGGAGCGTCTACTACAAGATTTCCCCTTTCCAAGCACACTGGGAAAGGTGACACTGCACCCGCGTTGTTAGGCCTGCGTGTTTATTTACAGTTCATGTGGGAGGTGGGTCTTCCCCCCTCTCCTGTGGAGTTTTCCTCCCTCTGCCACTCTCACAAGCTTTCCCGCTCCTCGTTGCTGGGCGCGCGCCCCAGCCTCTGCCAGAGCCTCTCCGGCCTGCCCGGCTTGTTTATTTGCAGTCCCGGAAAGGATTCCATTCCCCCTAGCCTTTGGCGCTCAGGGCACCCCACCTTCTTTCCTGTGCGTCTTTATTGTTCTTATTGCTTATTAGTCAGTTTCTCTTTTTTCCTGGGTAGAGGTCAGTCTGTCCAGGGGGCTATGCTGCTCTGGCCCAGGCTTGTCTGTGGGAGTACCGCGGTACTGCGAAGCTCACCTGGTCTGCGTCTTCCCAAGCCATCTGGGCGCGGGCAACTGGCGGCCTGGGGGCCCTCCTGGTTTCTCTCTGTAACGTGAAGTGGAGATTCTCTGCGCCGGCTGGAGGTGTGGAGGGGTCAAATTATGCCTCTTCTCAGTGATTATGCCTGCAAAGTGTGTCTCCAGCGTCTCTCCAAGATTTCAGTATAGGAGGCTCGCTTTCTGCTTCCTCCCTCTAGCTGCCATCTTGGAATCTCCTAGAGTATTTATTTTTTATTTTAATCATCACAATCAGATAAGTCAATCCTCCTCCTGTGTCTGAGGGACAAGCAGAGAAGTTTCCCTGGTACCTTTTGTCCTTCACAATCAGAATAGAAGTTTCCTCTGCTTCATGGAAAGATAGCAAGTCTGACAATAATTCCCAAGACCTCCAACATTGTTGTTTTTTTTAAGATTAACATGATTTTTTATTTTTCAAAGTCCTCTCCTTGGTATTCTTTAATGTAGTACTGAACATGCAAGGCAAGTACTCTCACTGAGTTACATCCCTAAGCCTTGCTTTTTGAGGCAGTCTTGCTATGTAGTGTAAGCCTCAAACTCACAATCCTGCTGTCCCAGTCTCCCAAGTGCTGGGAATACTGATGTGCACCACCACACCTGGCCAGTAATATGTTTTTGGCAGTAGTGAATATTGAACTCAGGGCCTTGTGCTTGCTAGGCAAACTCTCAACCACTTGAGCCATGCTGCCAGTCCTTTTTTCTTTTTGTTTTAGTTTTTCAGATAAGGTCTCATGCTTGTGCCCAGCTGGTCTTAGATCCTGATCCTCCTACCTTCATTTCCTGAGTAGTTGGAACTACAGGTGTGCACCAATTTGGATGGCTCTTGTTTTATTTTTGTTTTGGTTTTTTGTATTTGGAAGTTTTTTCGACATTTTTACTAGCACATATTAATTGTACATAGTTTAAGGGGGCTGAGATAGAGTCTCACTAATGTTTCCCTGGGCTTGACTCAAACTGTGATCCTCCTGTCTTTGCTTCCCAAGTACCTGGGATTAGGGACATGTACTGCCATGCCCAACTCAGGGTTTTTCCTTTAAGGGAAAACCAGCAATGAAAATCCATTATGCTGGGACAAAGAAATAGGGTTGCCATAGTACATATATGTTACATTTAGATTTTCTTTCCCAATTTATAAAATCAAGACAAATTCCATATGAAATTAACTTCATATTTTCTAATGTAGCCTCACAGTGAGATTTCATATTTGTGATTCCAAATACAGAGTACACTCTGCTGCCTTTTGAGAATTCATGTTGCAAATTTTGCAAGTCTTCCTTTCTCGTCCAATATAAATTAATTGAAGTACTTTTTTACTTTTTACTACTACTAGTAAGAGATAATGGTTATGGATCACCTACTGAGTGCCAGACACCATTCTAAGTACTTCAAATGTATTAACTTCTTTGATTTTCCTAGCAATCCTATGAAGTAAATATAATTATTAGTCACACTTTGCAGATAAGGAAACTTAAACAAGAAACGTTCAATAATTTGTCCTAATAGTAAATAGAGAAGGTGAAATTCAAACTGAAGCAATGTTGGGAATCAATTAAATCAGAATGGAGATGGTGGCAGGTGTTGGTGTTATTTAAGAGCACCCCAGATGATTACAATACACAGCCAGCTTTGAGAACCAGTGCAGCTAACCATGATCTGTCAGAGGCACTAGGTATACCTAGGCTACTGTGCTTCAGAATGTAAGATACATATAGTTTTTCATGAGAGAGTATGTCCAGAAGCTTCTATTAAGATTGGAACTGACAGGAGACAGTGAAGCAGTAGACTAAAAGATGGCAAGTAAAGTGGCCGTGTAAATGTTGACCTCTCTAGGTATCTCAACACAGAACAAAGAGACTACTTTATTTGCAATTTTTCTTTCTTTGCTCTACTTCCTGATATCCATTTATTATCTGTTGAAATAAAAATCCATGAAGATGAAATTCCCTCTGGTCATGAACAAGGATCATGATTTTTTTCTTATCTTCAATTTCCTTGATAATGTGAATTATTCAATTTAATCTATGTAGGTTATAGTACTTCATATTGAGCAATTTCTTGTGTAATAGAATTAATTTTAAAATATTGTGCATATTCTACATTTGAACTGTAAGCAAATGCAACTTTCACGTGGAAGCTGTTTTGTGGAATGTGGTGAGAGTTGGTGCGAGTTGCCCACAAAGCCAGTAGAGACTTACCAAAATGCAGAAATGGAGTGTACGAACTTGGGAGGAGGGGGCAGGGTTTAGCAGGTGGCATTCTCACTACACTCACTTTCTTCTGCATATTTGCTTCAATAGCAACAGTAACAGCAGCAGCAGCTTTTATTAAATATTGATTGTATATCAATCACTATGGCCAAGTGCTTTACATATATAAACTCAAGCAAACTTCACAAATATGTAAGATAGATACCATTCCTTCCATTGTTTACAGATGTTAAAAATACCCGAGGCTTAGAAAACATGAAAATTTCCCAGGCTACAAGTAATAAGTAGAATAGAACTTAAAAGATGGAGGCAGAGTAACAGTCATTAAGAGCACATATTAGGAATACTGGCTTTGACCTTAGGCAAGTTACTGCAGCCTTTTGAGTTCAAGGAGATAATAATAACAAGTATACAGAGCTGTTTTATGATTTAGTGAGAAAATGAATAAATAGCACTTAGTACATGGTGTTCTTTTACTTGATTAATATTTATTTAATCTTAATAAGTGTGAGGCATTGTGGTAGGTATTAAGCTATCAAAATAAGCTGTGAATAAGACAGACATTGACACTAGCCTGTGACACAATCTAATGAGAAAGACAGTCATTAAGCAAATAATTACACAAATAATTATTTGCAATTATGCTGAGTGCTATGAAAACATGACTACTTATATTGAATACTCAGTAAATAAGAGCAAATATTTACTGAGTGGTTTTTACACGCTGGGAACTATGCCAGGTAGAGATTTGAGTGCAAGTGCATAGTAGACATGAAGAGTGGAGGTGTTTTCAGTGGAATTATATGTCAGATTAGGATTAGGTTAAAGAAGCCATCTGCTTTTCTCTGGCCAATCAAGGAAACTATGAGATGAAGAGGTACAGTTTCCAAAGACTCTTGGTTCAGTTCATGAGAAAGAGAAAAGATCAAATTGAAAATGTGCCCTCTTTCCCAAGATTAGTTCCTGGAGATCATGTAAGTCTTGTGATGTGAGTGGCATCCCCAGCCCATGACCTTGAGAGAAATTTTAGAAGGCTTGTGTGACCAACCATGGGGACTAGGCTTTCCCTCTGACATGAATGCTATGCATCAGAATTTGGCATAGAGTCTGAGCAGGGAACAAATCATAACTACATACTGTTTTTAAGACTTTGGTTTAAATATTATCTCACATAAATATAGTTGTTCTACTGGCAAACTATTTTCTAATCTGACCTTTTATTCTCCTCCATAATTATCCTGATCTAGGATGAACAATCTGAGAAACATTGACTAATGCATCCAAAATTATCTCAGCAGGGTAACCACAAGATTTTAGCTTCTCTTAATTTTGTGCCAGGTCTCAGTTAAGCAGCTCTTACTTACCACATTAGATTATGTGTAGACAGGACTTCAGATCATCCAGGCGGGGCTTGCCATTAATTAAGACTGTTGTCCTTTGCTCTGGGGTGCCACTCTCTGTGACATAGACTATAGAGAGGGACATGCCTTTCACTTTCTGTCCTTCTGTCAAACAGCCAGTAGGTTGATTGGAAAGCTTGTGTTGCAGCTCAGACTACGCAAAAGTGTTTTCTGACTTGATTGGAAGGAGTTGAGTAGTGGTGGCTAAAAAACTTGATTTGTTGCCTTCTCCCTGGCCCTAGAGCTGATCAAGTTAAGTATGGTTTAAGACTTGGCACACCAACAGGTCCTATTAGTAGAGCTTATATCCTCAGATTGCACATCCTGGTATTCAACCAACTGTGGATCAGAACTATTAGGAAAAGTAGGGTCTGTACTGAACATGGACAGACTTTTTTCTTGTTATTATTCCACAAATAATACAGTGTAACAATGGTGTACCTAGCATTATATTGTATTACATACTATAAGTAATGTAGAGATTTTTAAGGTTTATGGGAGGATATGTGTAATTTATATGCTAATACTATGCCATTTTATATAAGGGACTATAATGTCCACAGATTTTGGTATCCGTGGGGTTCCTGGAACTAATGTTCCTCCCATGCCCCCACAGATACCAAGAGAGGATGGTATTTCCATTTTACACATACACATGAGATAATGTAGATTTAGAGACTTGTGGAAGTTTAGACAAACAATAAGCTCTTCCAACTCAGGTTTTTAGATGACAGGTCCTATGCACATTGTACTGTGCCTTATTGCTTTCTAAGGTTTCTGAGGAAGGCAGTGATGTGATCTGAGGCATGCTTTCAGCAGGTAATCTAACCAAAGTGTTTTATCGTGAATTGTAAAGGGACAAAACTAGAGCTGGAGTGATAAGACTTTTGAAATGACCCAGACAAGTGAAATATGGGCCTGAGTCAGTAAATGGGGAATAGGGATGGAGGAAAGGGAATAGATACCAGAAACTTATGGACTCGTAGGGCCTGTAAAATCAGAAAGTCTGGAAATGAAAAAAATATTCAAATGATTTAGCCCAGTTATCTACCTTTAAGTACAGTATAATAATTACCCCACTTTTACAGGTGAGTTAGCTATGACACATCCCAAGTGGCTTGTCCAAGGTCCCAACCTAGTTTAGGCAGAAAGGAACTAGAACTCAGAACCCCTTCTTCCTGATGAACTAGAACTCAGAACCCATTCTTCCTGGTGCAGTCCTCTTTTTATTAAATCATGGAATCTACCAAATCTGATTTTTTTTATTTTAAAATATTTGTATTGAACTGTGTGAATCACATAGATACATCAATGAATTTTTACAAACAGCCCACTCATGTAACCAGTACCGGAAACAAGACACAGACCATTTCTGATGTCCTAGAAGACTCCTGTGCTCTTTCTAGTCACTTCCCTACAACTTCTACCCTGACTTTGTATTATTATTATTATTATTTTTTATTTTCTGAGACAGGATCTCACTGTGTAGCTCAGGCTGGCCTCAAACTTGTGATCCTCCTGCCTCAGTCTCCTGAATGGTTGTATTACAGGAATGCATCACCACACCCACCTGTAGCTCCCTCTTTTTAATAAGTGACCGATGGACCTCATCAGGGTTAGGAAACTTATTACTCAGATCCTCAGTGAGCATGCTTCTTTGTATTCCTCTAGAATAGGAACCAAGATAAGATTGTAGGGCTGAAGGGTTAGGGAATTTGTACATTTTGAAAACAAACAATACCAATAATAATAATGCCATGACTTACACAAAGACTTCACCAAGTTACACTTCCAACCCTGTTGTTTAAGGTCATTCCCTTTCTTCTTGCCCAGCAAACAATGTCATCATCCAATGAATTTTTGCCAGTTTGCTAGGTCAGAAATAAGAGCTCCTATTGCTTTAATTTGAGCTTCATATGTTTAAATGTTTACTAATCTTGTGTATTTCTTCTCATTCTTGATGTCCATTGCCTATTTTCTATGGTTATTTCTGTCTTTTAAAAGTTATAGACTTGTTTGTAAGAATTAATTCTAATACAGACTCACTAATACAATTTTTTCTCTCTCTGACTATTTATATGTATGTATGTATATATATATATATATATGTATATATATATATATATACATGTGACCATATATGTATCTATATATACACTTAACTTATAAGTCGAGCTCTATCTGAGGGGACTACAGGAGTTGAGAGAGGGAAAGAAAATGTTAGAGAATTAAAAATATTGAAACAACCCATCTATATATGAATGTAATATAACATACTGTACTGTAAGCTGTTGAACATTAAGGGAGCATGGTGATAAGAGAAAAAAAAAGTAACAGGGGAGAGAGTTAATTTGATTAAAGCACGATATATACAGGCCTGAAGTACCAGGATTAAAAACCCCATTGAACTGTCAGTATATACTTAAAAAGAAAATGAAGGGAAGGAGAGTAAAATAGGTTTTTTCTGGGGGTGGATACCGGTAGGAGAGAGTAGAGCATAAGGAAAGGTGAATGAGAATGAATATGATAGATGTATTTTGTATTCATATATGAAAATAGAAGAATGAAACGTTGAAATTGTTCTAAGAAGGGGAAAGAGGGAGAATGATGGAGGGGGTAAATCTAACTAAGGTATATGTAAGTGCATATGTAAATAACACAATGTATCCCCTGTACAACTATTATATGCTAATAAAATTTTTAAAAGTTAATTCTATGTCATGGAAATCAATGATTTTTTCCAATGTTTTCTCATGTATCTTATCATTGCATATGCTGTATTCTTTCACATCAAGTCTGTTTTATAAAGTTATTTCCCTCTCATGAATTCCCTTGTCCTTCCTTTAAGTATGGAAAGCCACATCTGGATTTTTTGAGAGTATCCCCAGCATCACATGTTCTATTCCATTGACCCCAGAAGTACAATAGCATATATTTTCCCTATTGTGAAGTCGGAAAATCTAGTCATCTCACCTATGGTGATTAACAGTGAAACTCTTGTTTTGTGTACTAGACCAGCTCCAGGTGCTCTTTGAGAGAAAAATAGGGTAGCAGGACACACCTGTCATATAACTTTGCAATTTGGTATGTGCTAAAGGGAATGTGAACCTGGTGTAAAACTCAGGTCATTCTAACATCATATCCCCAGCTGTTTACTGCTATGATACTCAGATAGCTTAGGCACTTTACAATGTTTGGTTGCCACTTGAAAGTGTTTGATTACACTGAATGAGGTCTGGAAAAGTTCTGTCTGGTGTCTATAAAGTGAACAGAAACTTCTTTTTTTGGCTCATAGAAAATCTCTTAAATCATATCCTTTAGGACTATAAAAACTATGTACAATTAATATGTGTTAGTAAAAATTAGCCATATCTAAGAAACAAACAATTATTAATAAAAAATTTAAAAAGCTGTCAGGATAATATTTAGCTAGCTACACAACAGTTTGGAACACTTCTCAGCAGAAAACAATTGCAAACAAATATTATGCTAATATGTTTATTTGGCTACCATTTGTTGTATGTCTACTGTGTGCCTGGAGATGTTAGATGGAAGGATAGATGAATATGCTAATTTCTAGCAGAAACTGAGAGATTTATAAAGCCTGACTCTAGCCTACAAGGCACCTACAACTATTAAATAAAAACTACCAACTTCCATTGATGAAAAACATTTCCCTAGAAATTCTAAAAAGAATCACATTTGTTGCTTTTCAGTTGGAATTACTGAGTTTACATGAAGCTAATAAAACTAAATTCACTTTCATTTAATCAGTACCAGTGCCCAATTCCTATAGTTTTCTCTCAGTATCTACATTATTCCTGTTTTCAGGAAGAGTGGATAGAACATTCAAGTAAGCAAAAAGATGCTTACTTTTCCAAAATTTCCTTTGTCCAAGTGTTAGTGACACCTTTAGAATATGAAAGTGAAAAATGATCTTGGTTTGGAGTGATGGGTATGTAGATGGTAAAAATAAGGAAAAACTGTGAGATAGTAGCTTAAGCCAGCTTAATCCTTATAAGTGTCCTAAAGAATGACACATTTTTCACTGAGAAATGTTCTGGGGGTGATAATTGGCTTCCTATTGCAGGCAGAATGTGGCTTGAGAAGAAAATACTTCCCAAAGATTATGAAACAGGCAGTGTTGGTATTGTATTTCTAAAATTAATGCAGTAAACATTTGTTCCAATAATTAGGCTCCATTGAGTTTCATGCTGAGGCTATATTTTCATTTGTGTGCAATTTAAATTTTTCTTAAGAGTAGGTCAGCCTAAAAATCACTATAAATATTGAATTAATCGTCTTTTTCCCTTCTCTACCTTCTCCTCTCACCCACATCCTGGTTATTTTTGACATTTAGACTCAGTGGGAAAGTTGTTAAAAACTCAGGCCTTTCAGAATAGCTCTATAATTTAGAATTCTGTCTCTCTGCATCCAGCTCTCCCCACAACACACATATACTATTTCTCAAAAATGTTATTTGCAAGTTAGCAGGCAGCCAGCCCATTAATACTATCCCCTTCCTTGTGGAGCAGGTGCTCAAGTCTTTCATATTTCTTTGGCCACTTGTGGTTAATTTTCTTCTAGGGTAAGATTTTGTAGCCTTGAGCACCTCTTGAAGGGCCAAGCAGCCCAGATAGAGGCCCACTGAAAGTTTGAGTTAGGAATAAGAAAAGAATCAGAACTTCCAGTTAGATGGTGGAGAACAGATGGGCTGGTGAGAAAGAGAGGTCACTTAGGGATCATCTTGTTCTATTGTTCTTAACCACCATGTCTGAGGGATCCATTCATATTTGTATCTATTTGCCACGAAAGCAGTGATCCTCCTGAGGGGACTTGGTGGCTGGAAGCAAGTATTCTTATTGTTGAGAAGCTTATAAAATGTTGCCAAGGAGAAAGGCATATTGTAGTTTAAAAAATCCACCCTCTCACTTTAATTGAACTAAGTTTACAAACATCATGCAGCAATGCAATGACAAAAACTCTGACTAGATCCCACATCTCTGGACTCCTTATCCTCTCTTCTCTTTCATTGTGCTCTGGAGTGGGAAAAATGAATAGGAAATAAATTAAAATAGTGGTTGAGAAAGAAGGGAAAGAAAACAACTGCCTATGATGGCATGCCCCTGCCTCCACACTCACATAATCTGAAATTTTCAAATAGACTGAAGCCCTTATCTTCAAATCCAAGCAAACCTTTTTTTCCTACCACACACATTCTTCCCTTGAGCCTTGTTATAACACTGGACTCCTTGCCAGAACATGCCCTGTACTTTCAGTCCATTCCCACTACCCAGAATATCTTCCTCTTAATGAGGCAAAATCCAATTTGCTCCCTAAATGAAAATGATTTACTCTAGCTCTGGGTACATGGTGCCAAGATATCTGCAGGTGGTAGCTTTTGGCTTAAGAAACACACATTGTGCTCCCACCATTTTTACCTTATTTGAAGGAAAAAATTTCCAAGGCCCAGCTCCAACGTGGTCACTTCTACCATTAAGCATACTCAGGTATCCATCCTGAATTAAATCTTCCTGTATTCAGATTTTCATTTTCTCCTTTTACAGCACTATTTCTCATCCTCTATTATAGAAATTTATATACACATATAGTTTCTACTAGCTTATAAGTTCATTGAAAGCAAGGGCCTTTTCATCTTTTTATCTTTTCTCTCAGTTCCCACCACAGTGCTTGCTGTATGCATAGTAGGTACACTGGAGATGTACTGAACAAATAAGTAAATTTTTTTCACAGGATTTTTTACTCAACCTGTTACCTATTAGATTGTCCATTCTCCAATGACAAAAGCCTTATCTCTTCATTCATTCACTCACATATTCATCCATTCCACAAATACTTATCACATACCTACTTTGTGCCAGGTACTGTTTTATGTGATAGATATACAACAGTAAATAAAGCAGTGTCTTCCCCTGCCTTCATGAAGTATATAGTCTATTGAATGAGATCAATAATAAACAAATAAAGAGATACATAAGTTTGGGTATTTAGTCACTTTAAAAATATACTCATGCACAGTGGGTCACACCTGAAATTCTAGCTACTTGGGAGATAGAGATATGGAGGATCATGGTTTGAGGCCAGCCCAGGCAAAAAAGTTAGTGAGATCCCATCTGAACCAGTAAAGGGGACATTCTAACAACCGTACAATATAAACCTATTTGGAATTGTCACAATGAATTACACCAGAACAACGAATATATCCTAAATAAATTATTTTTTAAAAGCTGGGCATGGCACATGCCTGATATCTTAGCTACATGGGACGCATAAATAGAAGGGTGATGCTGGCTAGCCTGGGCATAAAATAAAACCTTAGTAGAAAAATACGTAAAACAAAAAGGGATGGAGGTGTAGCTCAAATAGTAGAGGGATTGCCTATCAAGCACAAGGCCCTAAGTTCAAATCTCAGTACCACCACCAACAATCGTAATAATAATTCAGGTTAAAGATATATAAAATTAGCAAGGGCTGCAATTTAGTTGGGGTGGTTAGCAAAAGCGTCTCTGAGTAGAGGACATTTGCACAGAGACCATGTCTTTCCTGCACAGTATTACCCCTGACCCTATCTCCAACCACAGAGCTAAATATATACCTTGCTGCCCATGATATTTACTCAGTTTCACAACATCTTTATGAGATAGTAAGGTAAGAGCCAATATTGATCAGTGACTGGAAACTTGGGCTTAGAGCTACCATAAACTATTCTGTGATCTTGAACAAGTAACTAACTTCTCTAAGCCTTAGTTTCTGAAATATGTAAAATGGAGAAAACAGCACCTACTTCATAAGATAATTTGGTGGATTACATGAAACAATCAATGTTAGATTGCTTAATGTGAAGAGTAAATGAAATAATGAACATAAAATTTTTCAGAATGTAATAAACTACCCAGAAATAGACTCATGCATAAATGGAGTGCTGATACATGACAGAGGTAGCATGTAAGTTCTGTGGGAAATATAACAACTTCTTACTAAATGAAGGTTGAAATGGTTGTCCATATGGAAAAATGAAAATAAATCCTATCTCACACTGGAAGAGTATTCTCTTATTCTGTTTTCTGTTGCTATAACAGAGTACTACAGATTGGGTAAATTATAAAGGCTTATTTGACTCAGTTCTGGAGGCTGAGAAGTCCAAGATACAAGGGCCTCGTCTGGTGAGAGTCTTACTGCTGCCTTATCCCCTGGCAGAGAACACAAGAGAGAGGAAAGAGGGAATAAGACTAGACTGATACTTTTGATCAGAAACCTATTCCCACTAATTAACCTACTCCCAAAATAAAAGGCATTAATCCATTCTGCCTCCTGATTTAAACACCTCTTAAAGGTACCGCATTTAAATACAACTACAATGTCAGTTGAATTTCAACATGAGTTTTGGATGGGTCATTGAAACCATATCAAGTATAAACTTAAAAACTAAAATTTAAAACTTTTAGTACAAAATGCCAGTGAATATCTCACTAACCTTGGAATACTGAAGATAAATTACAATGCAAGATTTAACCATAAAATAAAAGACTGATAGATTTAAATGTATTAAAATTTTAAAACATTCATCAAAATACACCTAAAGACTGGAAAAATGTTAAAAACCAAGAAAAAATTCACAAAATACAACTGACAAAGATATATATCAAATATTATTAGACAATCCCATAGAAAAATAAACAAAAGATACTAACAGACATTTCATAGAATTACAAATACATGTGGTCAATTAACTTGTGAAGAGAGATTAAGCATCATTTTTAATCAGGAAAATATAAATGAAATCAAGTAAAGGTATCATCATTTAATGCATATTTAATTGAAAAAATAAAAAGTGACAATACCAGGCAGGTTTTCTCAATTGGGGTTCTGGAAAGAACAAAGTGCTAATGCCCTAGGCATCCATTGTATAGAAAGAACCTTTCTCCCATGTGTCTAGAATGGTATTAGCTATATGCCATCCTGTGTTCTTTAGTTCAGATAAAAGAACTTTCTTTGATAAAAGCAGGTATGAAACATGTAAAATTCTTCAGAGTATAATAGACGGTCCAGAAATGAGGAGCTACATGATTTTTATTTTACTAATAGAAATATGTGTGTATGTTTGTAATTTACTGCAAGAATTTTGGAATATTTTGACATTATCTCTGAAAGGTGAATATTCATATACCCTATGACCCCAAATTAAACTCCTACATAAATACCTAAGAGAACCTCTTATTCATATAAACCAGGAGATATGGACAAGCATAAACATGCAGCACAGTTCATATCACAAAAAAAGCTTAAATTCCCATCAACATTAATAATGGATTCATGAAATGTGTATATGAACTGCCAGGCACCGGTGGCTCACACCTATAATCCTAGCTACTCAGGAGACGGAGATCAGGAGGACTGTGGGTCAAAACCGGCTCTGGGCAAATAGTTCGCAAGCCCCTATCCTGAAAACACCCAATACAAAAACGGGGCTGGCAGAGTGGCTCAAGTGGCAGAGTGCCTGCCTAGTCGGTGTGAGGCCCTGAGTTCAAACCCCAGTACCACCAAAAAAACCCAATGTATTACAGCCACACACACAAAAAGTGTTATTAATCTTAGCAATAAAATGTTGGATGAAAAAGTCCTAAACTTACATGGAGCATGTTATATTTTATAGAGTTAAAAATAAAAATATATAATTTTGAGATTACATATAAGTGTAATAAAGCTATGTAAAAGGAAAAGCAAGAAGATATTGAAAAAGGATTCAGGATAATGCTTACCTTGATTGAGGGGAGGGGACCATGAAGGATGGGGTTTGAAGGACCCTTATAGTTTGGTATATATTATTGGTAAAATCTTAGCTTTTGTTTTAGGTTGTGGGATTGCAAGTGCTTATTTCATTATTTAACATAACTGGCTAAATAACTAGGGGAAAGTACCAAGAGTGTGTCATGAAGCAAATGTCATGAATAGTCCTATTTTATGCATTTGAGACAAGAATAAATGCAATAATAATAAATACAATAATAAATTGTGCTGTGGGTAAAATGAGGCTGAGTAAATGGCAGTTATGATTGCTAACATTTCTTTTATTCTTCCTATTCCTCATTTTTCCTTCCATCAAGCAATCATTATGTTCCTATTGTAATGATTTTAAGAAATATTAATTTTCCTGAGGTAGCCCCAAGTGACTGAGAGAACTAGATTTAAAATTTAATAGTTTCTGAGCTTTCAACCCTTAATAATATCCATTAAACCTCTTTCATTGTGCTTTTTTTTCAATTATGAATATACCCTGTCCATGTACTTTAAGAATGTTATCAATACCAAAAGCTGTAACCTCTGCATATCATGATTTTGGTACTCAAAATCAATGAAAGTATGTTAATCTAATAGTGATAGATGGTACTAAATTAGTGCACTCTGCTAGAAGATTATAGTGTATGATGAATAGGTAGTGAGAAAAAATTTTTTAAAAACTTATGGTCCTAAACTGTATCTGTAAGTCTGTTGTCTATGATATATTAGACCCTACCTAGTGCCTTCTCTTCATTCCTTCTCACAAATATTTTTCTATTCTCACCACCAAAGAAGTAAACTGTATCTTTTTTGGAAAACAAGTTTTTAATGTGACAATGGGAAAAAAATGACTTGGTGGTGGGTATCTAATTTCAATGTGTTTTTTGGTGATGGGGTTCAGTGCATAGCAGGAAAAAGAAAACTGAAGGACTAGCAGGGGATGGTACCAAAGACTAGATATGTCTCTTTAAGCAGGAGTATCTTTTATTTATTTATTTATTTATTTTAATTTATTCATATGTGCATACATTGTTTGGGCCATTTCTCCCCCCTAGCAGGAGTATCTTAAAACTTAAAACAAAGGGGATAACTTCTACTTCCAAGAGGATGGAGTTGATCTGCTTTTTACTTATTAATCTCACTAAGAACAACTAAAAGTCCTGGATAAGGGCTGGAGACATGGCTCAAGTGGCAGAACACTTGCCTAGCAAGCACAAGGCCTTGAATTCAAACCCCAGTACCTCAAAAAAATCTATTTCTTCTTTACTCCAAAGTCTTCTTAGAATAAAAACCCTAGATATAGTATATTAAAAATAAGAAGATTGAAAGATGCAGAGAAGGCAGATTATCTATGGACCTCACAACATTAAGGACAACATGACAGTTCCCTGAGTTTTCTTTTTGCTTCATATATCTCTCTCAGAGCTGAAAGAACTGATAATCCAGAAAAGCCAATGGGGTCAGAAAAAATAAAAGCCCAATAAAAGATTGATCTCTCTAGCCAAAGAACCAGAAAAGAACAGCCTAGTGAGGTGGAAAATAGTTGAACCCTAATCCAGACACATACCACAGAAAATCTGTGACCTTATTCTTACCTATTCTCTGTCAAGTTTTGAATCTAAGTTTCCACCCTCTTGTGAGGCACTCCAACACCCCTGCTAAGGACCCTCACCATTTCATTTTCACTGAGCAATAAAGCACCCATTCTCTCTCCCACTATATCAAGAAAGACCATATGGAGAGCATAAACACTCCTCTACACTAATAGTTATAAAACCACCTCTACCCACTGAGATAGAGTCAGAGGAGACTTAATTAAAATTTATGACGGTCTTCATTACCAATAAGAAGTAAGAAGTCTACTTCTAGAAGGTGTCATTGGAGACTACTGAGGAGCTGAAACTCCCACTCCTGCCCATCAGTGATGAAGAAAATACCTCCTTCAGATGTCAGTGGAACTTCTCTGTTCACCTGGCAGTAATGAAACAACATCCTGTCTCCTATGCCAGAATGGTCTGAAATAATGCTAACTAAAATAGAAGGTTTAAATAAGATCCATGCTTTCATAACATAAAACCCCAAATGTCCATGTTTCAATTAAAATAATTCATCATACCAAGATTCCATGGCAGCCATGATGAAAAATTTTAAATGAGCATTATGAAAACACTTTAAAAAGATGAAAAACAATAGAAATCAACAAATAGATGGATAGTCTCACCAAGGATATACAAAATATAAAGAACCAAATAAATAATTTAGAAGTGAAAAATGCAGCAGTGCCTACAATAAGAAAACTCCATGAATGAGATTGGCAGCAAGATGAAAAAAAAAAAAAAAGAAAACGATCAATGAACTGGAAGATAAGAAAATAGAAATTACCCATTGTGACCAATAATGAGAAATAGTTTCTTTAATAGTGAACAGAGCCTGAGACACCTATGGCAGTATAAGAAAAGATATAGCATTCATGTTATTAGAATCCAGGAAAGAGTAGGTAGAAGGCAGGGCTGAAAACCCACTTAAAGAAGGAATGTCTGGAAATTTCCCCAATTTGGCAAGAGATATAAACTTAGAGATTCAAAAAGATGAGCAACTTATAACAGGAGAAACTCAAATAAATCCACAACAATAAACCTCATGATGAAACTACGTAAAACTAAAGACAAAGTATCTTGAAAGTAGACAGAGGAAAAAAAGGACACATTACCTGTAGGTGAAAATAATTACAATGACTGCAGATTTCTCATTATAAACTATGGAGGCCAGAAAGAAGTGGCAGTCTTATACCTTGTAAAAGTATTGTTCAGCAATGAAGGAGAAATCAAGACTTTCTCAGATTGCAGAAAACTAACAGAGTTATCATCAGCTGACCAGTAAAAAAGCAGCAAAAGAAAATTCTTTAAGTAGAAAAGTAACGGTAAAGGAAGGAACCGTGGAACATTAGGAACAAAGAACACTGTAAGCAAAAATAGGAGCAAATCAAAGGAAAGCAAGAGTGACTATTTTAGAAAATTATTAGTGATGGAGATTATATTATGATAAAGGTGCCAGTTCACCGAGATAAGCAATCCTAAATGCATACACACCAAACAAAAGTGCTGCAAAATATGCGAAATAAAAACTGATAGAACTGAAAAAAGAAATAGAGAAATCTACAGTTATAGTTGGGCACATCAACACTCCATTCTTAATAATTAATATAACAACTAAACAGAAAAGTCCACAAGAGTGTTAAAGAACTCAAAAAAAACCATGAGATAATAGATCTAACAATAGCAAAATGTTCATTATTTTCAAGTGCGCACAGAAACAGAAAACATGCCAAAACACTTCATATCCTGGATCATAGAACAAACCTCAACAAATGGAAAACTATTGCAATCATATAGAGTATATGTCCTTCAACCAGAGTGGACTCGAACTAAAAATCAGTAACGGAAACACAATAGGAAAGTCTGGAAACACTTGGAAATTAAACAACACATGGCTAGATACCCCATAGATCAGTCTCAAGCAAAAATATTTTTAAACACATTGAACTGAATTCAAATGAAAATATGGTATATCAAAATTTGTAGGAAGCAGCTAAAGCACTGCTGAGAGGGAAATTTATAGCCTGAAATATATACATTAGAAAAGGAAAAAAAGTCTCAAATCCATCATCTAAGTTCCTAATTTAAGAAAATAGAAAAATAAGAACAAATTAAACCTAAGTTAAGAGGAAGAAATAATAAAGACAAGAGCAGAAAACAGTGAAATTTACAACAAATAATTATAGAGAAAATAAATGAAATAAATTACTAAATGTAAAAATAAATAAAATTGACTGTCCTATAGCAAGAATGAGAGAAAAAAAAAAAGAAAGAAGACACAAATTACTGGTATCGGAAATCAAACAGGATATCAGTACAAACTCCACAGTTATCTCTCCCACCTACATAAATTTGATAACTTACATGAAATAGACCACTTACTCAAGAAGCACAAACTACCGCAATTCACACACGATGAAACAGAGCAAATAAATAAGTATATAACTATTTTAAAAATTGACTTTATAATTTAAAATCTTCCAAAATAATTTCTCTGGGGCTAAATTATTTCACCAGGGAATTGTATCAAACTTTTAAGAAGGAATTAGCACCAATGCTATACAATCTCTTCTAAGAAATAAAAGAGGAGAAAAAAACTTTGTAATTAATTTTATAAAAGTAGTTTTACCCTAACACCAAAATGAGGCAAAGATATTGCAAAACAAAAAAAATCTAAAGAATGAATACAGATGTAAAACTACTTAACAAAATATTAGCAAACAAAATTCAGCAATATATTAAAAACAATTGAACATGCCCAAATGGAGGTTGTTCCAGGGCTATAGTTATATATTGAAAAATCAAGCAATGTAATCTACTATATTTATGGGCTAAAGATAAAAAAATCACACAATCACATCAATTGATGCAGAATAGGAATTTGAAATAAACATTATTTATGCTACAAAAATCTCTTGGAAAAATAGAAATAGTGGGTAATTTCCTCAATTACAGGTCCTTCAAAGAACCTATAGCTCACATTGTATTTAGTGGTGAAAGACTGATTTGCTGTCACCCTAAGGTTAGGAACATATAAGGATATCTACCCTTATTCAACATAATGTTGGTAATTTTAGCCAATGAAATCAAGTGAGGAAAGGAAATAAAAGGCTTATAGATCAGAAATGTAAAACTGTCCTTATTTTCAGATGGCATCATCTACATAGAAATCCCATGTTCAGTAAGGTTGAGTAAAATATAAGATAAGCATACAAAAATCAAATGTGTTTCTCTATATTTGCAATGAGCATATGAATAATGAAATTAAACGTAATATCATTTAAAATCAACCAAATAAAATTAAATATTAAGAGAAAATGTACCAAAATATGTACAGAATCTGTATGCTGAAAATTATAAAACACTTAGGAAAATAGTCAAATAATGCAAATTAAAACCATGCTAAGATTCCACCTCACCCCTGTTAGAATAGCCATCATCAGCAACACCACCAACAACAGGTGTTGGCGAGGATGTGGGGAAAAAGGAACCCTCTTACACTGTTGGTGGGAATGTAAACTAGTAAAACCACTCTGGAAAAAAATTTGGAGGCTACTTAAAAAGCTAGACATTGATCTACCATTTGATCCAGCAATACCACTCTTGGGGATATACCCAAAAGACTGTGACACAGGTTACTCCAGAGGCACCTGCACACCCATGTTTATTGCAGCACTATTCACAATAGCCAAGTTATGGAAACAGCCAAAATGCCCCACCACTGACGAATGGATTAAGAAAATGTGGTATCTATACACAATGGAATTCTATGCAGCCATGAAGAAGAACGAAATGTTATCATTCGCTGGTAAATGGATGGAATTGGAGAACATCATTCTGAGTGAGGTTAGCCTGGCCCAAAAGACCAAAAATCGTATGTTCTCCCTCATATGTGGACATTAGATCAAGGGCAAACACAACAAGGGGATTGGACTATGAGCACATGATAAAAGCGAGAGCACACAAGGTTGGGGTGAGGATAGGTAAGACACCTAAAAAACTAGCTAGCATTTGTTGCCCTCAACGCAGAGAAACTAAAGCAGATACCTTAAAAGCAACTGAGGCCAATAGAAAAAGGGGACCAGGAACTAGAGAAAAGGTTAGATTCAAAAGAATTAACCTAGAAGGTAACACCCACGCACAGGAAATCAATGTGAGTCAATGCCCTGTATAGCTATCCTTATCTCAACCAGCAAAAACCCTTGTTCCTTCCTATTATAGCTTATATTCTCTCTGCAACAAAATTAGAAATAAGGGCAAAATAGTTTCTGCTGGGTATTGAGGGGGTGGGGGAGAGAGGGAGGGGGCGGAGTGGGTGGTAAGGGAGGGGGTGGGGGCAGGGGGGAGAAATGAACCAAGCCTTGTATGCACATATGAATAATAAAAGAAAAAAAAGAGCTAAATAAATGGAGAATCGCACTCTGTTCATGTATCAGAAGACACCATATAGTATAAATGTCAGTATTCCCCAAAGTGATCTTTAGATTCAATGCATTTCCTATCAAAATTTCAAGAAGATACTTTTGGAGATATAGATAAGCTTATCCTAACATTTACAGGGAAAGGCACAGCCCTAGAAGAGCTAAATTAGTATCGAAAAAGAGTGAAGTGGGATGAATCATTCTACCTAATATTAAGTCTTTCTGTATAGTCACAGTAATCACCACTATGTACTTTGGGTGGAGCAACAGATATATAGATTAATGGAACCGAATAGAAAACAGAGAAATATACCCACATAAATGAACCTAATTGACTTTTCAAATGTGCAAAAGCAATTCAATGGAGGGAAGATAAGCTTTTCAGTAATGCTGAAGCAATTGGACATCCATAGGTAAAAAACCGAACCTCAGTCAAACCAGTCACTCCTTATACAAAAATTAATTCAAAATGGATCATGAACTGAAATTTAAAATGTAAAATTATGAAACTTTTAGGGAAAAACAGAAGGAAATGTTTGGGGTTGTAGAACCAGGCAAAGAGGTCTTAGACTTGACACCAAAAGCACAATCCATAAAATGAAAAATTAACAAATAAAGACTTCATCAGAATTCCACTTTTATAATGTGAAAAACCTTATTCCGAGGATAAATAGACAAGCTACAGAATGTGAAAACATTTACAAACCATATATCTGATAGAGGATTAGTACCTAGGGTATATAAATAACTATCAAACTCAATAGTAGGAATGAAAGAAGGAAGGGGGGGAGGAAATAGAATGACTGCCAAAGGGCAGCATGAAGAATCCTTGTGGTAATAAAAATGTTCTTTGTCTTGACCGTATCAATGTCAATATCTTGGTTGTAATCTTGTGCAACAGTTTTATATGATGCTACTCTTTGAAGGGGATGAGTAAAGGATGTATCATGTCTATCTCTATTATTTCTTCTACCTGATGGTGAATCTGACTAGCTCTAATTAGAAATTTTATCAAAAAGATAAGAAAATAAGACAAATGATTGCCCAAAGGTTGGAACGCTTAAGTATAGCTGAATCCCCATTCCAAAAACAGTGGTAAAAGAAGCAAAAAAGACAAATTGGGCAGGACCATTTTTAAATCAGCATTTCTTTATTATCATGATCCTGTTCTTTCTAGCCATTCCTACAAAGAAGTTAGTCACAAAGCTGGGCTTGCTAAACACATCTGTAATTCCAGTACGCAGAAGGATTTCAAGTTCTAGGCCAACTTAGGCTACATAACATGTTTGAGGCTAGCCTGGGATACATTGTGAGACCCTGTCTCAAAAAATCAAACCAACAGCAAAAAAAGAATTCAGCCACAAAAGATTATTTTTTCTGCTTCTGCCTGTCATGAATTTTCATAAAGAATATAAAGATGCATGAACTAAGCAGGGTGTTTCTTGGAGCTACACTGTGTAAATTCTTTAGATCTACCTCTCAAGGCCAATGTTCCTTAACTACATAACCTTGTTCTGTCACCAGGACAACTTGAATAAAATGTATTCTGCATGTCTGCGGGGTAAGGGACAAAAAACTGTAAGGGAGCAAGAATGTGCATGAATCAGCACAGGTATGCTTATGCTGGCAAGGTTAGGGAAGTAGAGACATGACAGGTGTTCCAGACAAATGAACATTACCACATCCTCACAGGGAATTTGACATCCTCATTCCAAGGAAAACACTGAAGATGAAGAAAATAGAAGAGTGAGTAATTAACATTTGAGAATTCTTAGAGAATGTATGTACATGTTGTGCTTTAGTCATAGAAAATATTCTGGAAAATTATATAGCATTGTGTCTCCAAAGGTGAAAATTCTTTACCACATTGTAGGGTACGTTGTGCCAATATATTTAGAAGTAACAGCTTTGTCTCAATAAATATGCTTTGTGCTTCTACAATTTTCATCTTTTTAAGAAGCAACCATTGCCAACTGTTTCACCCAGATAATAATTTAGAATTTTTATGATATGGGCTATTTTCCCATGCCCAAGGTCAATTTGCTGATTAATACTTTTCCCTCAATAGGTCCCACCTTCAGGTTATCCATCCAGAAAATGGACACAGTATCCCAAGAGAGTATATTTATTGAGCATAGTTTTAAGCATAAGATCTATTCAGTCTGAAGAAAGTTTAAATAAGCTTTCCAGTAGTCCACTTACAAACCCAAAATTACCATAAACATATTCTCAGTTCTCCCACAGAAGCTGCACAGGAGAAGTAGCTTTGAAGAGGAAATCAATGTGGAACAAACAATATCGAAGAGTTCCTCTTATAGAGAGTTAACTTGATCATAAAAAGCATCCAAAGTAAAGTACATTCTCCACAGACAGTATTCAGAAGCAAGGTACAACATCCACAGACAACAATTTGAAACAGGGTGCAACATCTCTTTTGTATTATGTTACTCTAGCTATTCAGGATTCCAAGTCCATGTCTCTTTGTGGAAATATCACCTATACCAATTATCAGATAGGGGCAGTATTGGAAAAGTAATTAGAAAGAAAGTTGTTCCTAAATTTACATTTTTTGCTACACTCCTGTAAGAGGTAAATAAGTTAATGAGAAGACAGAGGTTTGTGCACATCAGCTTGGCTTTGTAAATCTGAAGTGTTTGTAAATCTGAAATTTATCCCTGTGGCTTTTTTGTTTCATTGTGATTTTCAAGCTTGACAAACTTTTTGAGAGTAGAAAAATGTATCATGGGACTGGGGATATAGCTCAGTGGTGGAGTGATTGCCTAGCATGCACAATTCCCTGAGTTCAGTCCCTAGCACTATAAGAAAAATGCATCATGGATTCTGATCTAAGATGTAATTCCGTGTGTTTAGACAGCAGACACGTGGAATTCTAAAACCATAGAACCATAAAGATCTTAGTGGTACATCTTATTTTTAGATAAGAAAACTGTACATATGTGACTTGCTCAAAGTCACATAGCTCTCCTGATAGTGCTGTCTAGGTATTTATATAATAATAATGATAATTGTAGTAATAGTATAGCCATGTGTCTCTTAACCATGGTGATACATTTTGTTATTGTTGTCTTTTGTTTCGTTTTGAGATAAGATCTCACTATATAACCCAGGCTGGTTTGGAACTCATGATCCTCTTGCCTCTGTCTCCCAAGTGCTTAAGGGTGGGCACTACTATGCCCAGCTCAATGGAGATACATTTTAAGAAGTGTGTCATTAGGCTATTTTGTCATTATGTGAACATCATAAAGTATACTTACACAAAGTAAGATGACTACAACATCATTTGCTATATAATCTTATGGAACCACTTTATGTGTACCCTGTCATTGATCAGAAAAACACCATTATGTAGCACATGTCTACAGTAGTGGCTAACGTGTATTTTGAGCTTCTCCTATGCCAAGTACTATTCTGGAAGGTTTACATGGATATCTCCTTTGATCCTCATAACAACCCTGTGAGCTCATTTATTGTCAGAAGCCCAACTTTATGGACAAGGAAACTGAGACAGAAATATTTAATGACATTGTTGCATAATGCTGCTAAATATTTCCTTGTTATTGGGGGCATGGAGCTATATTACCAATCGAGATTGTAAGGTTAAAATCAAGTGATTTATCTGATGCAATTCAATCTGCAGAATTCTGGATTGCTCTGTTTCACTGAAATTGTAATTTTAAAGGACACTTTGTTCAGGGTGTCTATATTTTAGGGTTTTGTATATTTGTATATAAAATATACAAATTGAATATAAAATATTTTATACAATTTGTCCCTTAATTCCTGGTCCCATTAGAAGAGTTTCTCAGCCTTGTTGATTTCTGGAAACTTACTTAAGATGTAAGCCCAATAAAAGGTTTTCAGTACCTCTTTTGAGCACATAGACTTTGCTGCATTTCACTAATGGACAACTAAATGACAATGTTTGAAAGATATTACAGTTAGTGTAACCTGCATTTTAAAGGTATCCATTAGACTTATATTTCAGAAATCAGTACAATTCATTCATTTTGGGCAAGTAAAAGACTATAAATCCATTCTCTGAGATATATGTGTTTAGGTGTCACAAGTTGGGAAGAGATTTACAATTTACCTGTTATAAAAATCTAGTGCCATTCACATCAATATAGCACTTTCAAAGCAGAGCTAGAGACAGAAGGTGAACAGAGAGAGATAGACAAGAAGGCGTAAAGATAGGAATAGACCAAATGGATGGAGTTAAGGATAGGCAGATGGGAAAGATAGACCTAGAAGGAGAGACAAATGGAGACAGATGAACAGTCAGAGGAAAACACAGATAAAGAGATAGAGATCAACAAAGAAATACAAAGAGATAGGAACATATTGAGAGAGAGAGAGAGAGAGAGAGAGAGAGAGAGAGGGGAGAGGCAGGCAGATTGGCAGATTGGCAGATATAGAGACAAAGGAAAAAAGAAGGAACAGTCAAAGAACAAAGAGAGAGATACCAAAACTTATAAAAGAGATAGAATGGCAAGGTCAGAAAGAGAGAAAGAGGGGTAGAGAGAGAAATAAAAACCCAGAGATGAGAACACTAAAAACCTAGAGAGAGAGAGGGAAGGAAGATAGTGAAGGAGGAGAATGGGCAGATTGAGTAACTCACACAGACAGACACAGCCTGAGATCCAGATAGATAAAGAAGTTGGTGGAGGGGGGTACCAGTTCAGAGAAAGAATGAGATAGAGTGAGAGTCAGAAAAATAGAAAAAAGCAGAGAAAACAGACTGACTGAAAAGATGAAAGGGACAGAGAGGAGGGGAGAGATACACACAGAGCCAGAGACAGACCAACATAGGAGAAAACTACAAGAAACATCAAGACAGAAAAAACAGACTGGAAGTAGAGAGAAAAAGATAATGGGGGGTGGGAGGAGACAGAGTGAGAATGAGAAACAGACTAGGAGAATGACAGGCAAAGAAATAGTTGGAGAGAGACAGGCAAGAAGAGAAAGAAAGAAAAATGCTTTTGCAGAGAGACAGGTAGACATAGAATAAGAAAAACTGTCAGGAGAATTAGGAAGAACATGACAGAGACACTAAGATTGAGAAACATGAGACAGAAACAGAGGGGAAAGGTGATGGAAGAGACAGAGGGAGAGAGACACACCAATAAAGACAAGGAGACCTACAGATAAGACACAAAAAAGAGGCACAGAGAGACAGAATGACAAAAAAAATGGGCAAACTATTGACAGACAGTGAAATAGAAACAAAGAAGCAAATGGAAAGAGGTACAGAGAGGCAAAAAGACTGACAAAGAGATAGGAAGACAGACACATGCACCATGAGACTGAGACCAGTCAGCCAAAAGAAATAGACTAAGAACCAGACATGAAGTGGGGAGAGGGGAGACAGAGAGAAAGACCACTGATCAGAGGCTGACCAGAAAAACACAGACACACAAAGAGAGATACATACAGGGGAGGGAGGGAGAGGGGAGAAGGAGGGAAGGAAGAAAAAAGGAAGAGGGAGTGTGACAGAGAGACAGAGGGATATGCACTGTTGGGGCTGACAGAGCAACAGGCAGATCAACCTAGAGACAGACAGAACCTGATAGAGATAGAGATACAGAGACAGGAAGTCAGATAGAGGGCTTATCAAAACAGACAAAGACAGACCAGCAAAGAGAAATTGATGGCAGGACTAGGAGACTGAGAAAAACATAACAACAAACCCCCCCCCAGAAAAACAGATATGCTGACATTGATATGTACTGACAAAAGTGCAGACAGAGAGACAAATTGCAACATAAATAGAGAGATGTCCCCTCATCTCTGAGTCCCACTCTTCCCACCACCACCATTAAAAATGCTCTTCCTTTTTGATCTTGGGTGAGTGATAACAGGGAGCAATTTTAGCACTGTGCCTGAATCATGGTAAAGATTCAGGGGAAGCTGGTATCTGGCAAAAATTGTTCAAGTGAATGTCTTTGCCTTTCGGAAATATCCCAGGGCCCATGTGCTATTAGGTAGGAGAACACTTGTCCCATGTCAATACTATAAACCTTTGTCTCTTGTCAATACTGTGGGACTTAGGTTGTTATTATTTTGGTTTTTAAGCAAATACATGAAATCTTTCAGAAGACCATTGTTTACAGATTTCCCATCATGCTTCCTTCCTCCCTGGAGGAAAATGCTTTGTTTCTTTGATAAAGCAAACTTATTGCTTCTCTCTTTTATAGTTTTCTACTGAGTGTCTTGTTTTCATAGCTTAGAATTCACATAGCTCTCAGGCAAGCTTCTCTAAAATGTTTCTATTTAATATTCAGCTGTGGCACCAAGGAGTTTAACATTGTTTTCATTTTTTTTTAATGAAAAACCTAGGGGAAACTTCTCTTCTTCCTGTAGGTATTTCACTTTAAATGTCTTCAAGGAACTTCTGGCTTTTTACAGTTATGACTAGTATCTGATATTTGCTGCCCCCAACTGTATGAAAATGTGCAAATAAATAAGAAGGTAGCCTTTTGTTGTATCAGACTCAGGTGATCTTAGGCAGGTCACTCCTGACCAGAAGTAGAAAGTGATAAACAGTGTGTCAAATGCTGGAGATAAGGCTTGGCCTCCCTCTTAGGCCATGAGGGCATTTGTTATTTGGATTCTTACAGCTTTGTGAGTGTGGGGTGCAGGGAGCAGCTTTGGTCTGGTTCCTTGGAAAGTTCCCCAGCCTGCTTTGTGAAGGTTGTGTCTACAGAGGCATGAACAGAAAAATCAGTGCTCCAAGGTATCGAGCACCTAACATTCATGAGAGAAATAGTCACATAGCATAGGATTTTTTTTCCTTTTTCTTTTATTATTCATATGTGCATACAAGGCTTGGTTCATTTCTCCCCCCTGCCCCCACCCCCTCCCTTACCACCCACTCCGCCCCCTCCCTCTCCCCCCCACCCCCTCAATACCCAGCAGAAACTATTTTGCCCTTATTTCTAATTTTGTTGTAGAGAGAGTATAAGCAATAACAGGAAGGGACAAGGGTTTTTGCTGGTTGAGATAAGGATAGCTATACAGGGCATTGACTCACATTGATTTCCTGTGCGTGGGTGTTACCTTCTAGGTTAATTCTTCTTGAACTAACCTTTTCTCTAGTATCTGTTCCCCTTTTCCTATTGGCCTCAGTTGCTTTTAAGGTATCTGCTTTAGTTTTTCTGCGTTGAGGGCAACAAATGCTAGCTAGTTTTTTAGGTGTCTTACCTATCCTCACCCCTCCCTTGTGTGCTAAAGCTTTTATCATGTGCTCATAGTCCAATCCCCTTGTTGTGTTTACCCTTGATCTAATGTCCACATATGAGGGAGAACATACGATTTTTGGTCTTTTGGGCCAGGCTAACCTCACTCAGAATGATGTTCTCCAATTCCATCCATTTACCAGCGAATGATAACATTTCGTTCTTCTTCATGGCTGCATAGAATTCCATTGTGTATAGATACCACATTTTCTTAATCCATTCGTCAGTGGTGGGGCATCTTGGCTGTTTCCATAACTTGGCTATTGTGAATAGTGCTGCAATAAACATGGGTGTGCAGGTGCCTCTGGAGTAACCTGTGTCACAGTCTTTTGGGTATAACCCCAAGAGTGGTATTGCTGGATCAAATGGTAGATCGATGTCTAACTTTTTAAGTAGCCTCCAAATTTTTTTCCAGAGTGGTTGTACTAGTTTACATTCCCACCAACAGTGTATGAGGGTTCCTTTTTCCCCACATCCTCGCCAACACCTGTTGGTGGTGGTGTTGCTGATGATGGCTATTCTAACAGGGGTGAGGTGGAATCTTAGTGTGGTTTTAATTTGCATTTCCTTTATTGCTAGAGATGGTGAGCATTTTTTCATGTGTTTTCTGGCCATTTGAATTTCTTCTTTTGAGAAAGTTCTGTTTAGTTCACTTGCCCATTTCTTTATTGGTTCATTAGTTTTGGGAGAATTTAGTTTTTTAAGTTCCCTGTATATTCTGGTTATCAGTCCTTTGTCTGATGTATAGTTGGCAAATATTTTCTCCCACTCTGTGGGTGTTCTCTTCAGTTTAGAGACCATTTCTTTTGATGAACAGAAGCTTTTTAGCTTTATGAGGTCCCATAGCATAGGATTTAAGATCCAGGTTAGAATACTGTCTCCTGGGACTTGATCCACATTTGTCTGGAGGAAAGTTAGCTTTTTTTCTCCCTTAACTTGATGAAATAACTGAAATTTTAGAGTGAAGCAAGTTGATTTACAAATCATCCAGTCCAAAAGTGAAGAAACTAAGGAAGCATGACAACTGGTTTAGAAAATCACATAAACTATTGAGTAAGGAGTTTAGTGTGGAAGAGAGACAGTGATACAAAGAGTTTAAAAATTTGTGAGGGAAGCCAAACATGGTGGCACACACCTGTAATTCCAAGTACATAAGAGGCAGAGATAGCAGGTTCGTGGTCCAAAGCCCACCAGGGTAAAGGTTTGAGAAAAACAAACTAAAGCAAAAATGGCTGGAAATATGGCTCAAGTGGCCTTGAGTTCAAGTCCCAGTAAAATGGGAAAAGGAAGAAAGAGTAACAGAATGGGTGAGTATGATCAAAAGTTCATTTTGTACATGTACAGAAATATAATGAAACCCCTTTGTACAATTAATGCACAGTAATGAAAAAGAACTAATCAGGGTTCTGTATATCCTGTGTTACATTAGGAAAATATCTGGCCTCTCTGTAGTTCGTGAAAATGGCAAAGATTATAGTAGTGTGGTTGTGAAGAAATAAATGAAACACTGTAAGTAAGAAGTAATGTGCTTCCTGCAGTTTCTGGCACATAATAGGTGTTTAATATGTTAACTCTCATCAGTTCAGAAAGAAATGACTTGATATTTATGACCTCTTGATTCCTGATTCAGTTCTCTTTAAACACAGGTATATATGAGTATGTAGCAATGTACTTAATATGTACTCTGTCTGTAGCACCAGCCTTCTGTGCCCTTTGTTGTTGTTTCTCTGAATTTGCACAACTTTGGGAGAAACAAGAGCCTAATGAGCATTTTTCTCAAACCACATCCCCTCACATTTGCTTCAAATCGTGATTATTGTCTACAGGCTTTCTTCATAGTGGCTTCAGCCTGAGCTAGAATCTGAATTGCCCACAGGTTCTACATGTTGAATAAATACATCTGTCCATAGGCACTGAAGACTCCAAACTCAATCAGAGCCACTTCCCCAAACTGGAGACTTGGTAGATCTGAGTAATGCTCCAAGGCTGGTACACAGTGCTGCAAGTCTTTATTGTTAGAACACACACGATGGGGAACTGTTTGTTGGTTGAGCCTGATTGCAGTGCACAAAGAGCTTGCTCAGCAAAGCAGTTCTTTGAAAAGCCATGCTTCTGGGGCATGGGGCCCACAACTCTGAGCTGCTTTGTGTCTTAAAACAGGTCATCTGTACACAGTATCCAGAGTCACCCGAGGGGTGAAACTCCAAAGTCAACTCGGGGAAATAGCGATCGATACTCTGCTGAAAGCAGAAGGCACTTGGGCTTCTTTTATCTGCATGGACTATTACAAAGTTAAACTGGGGAATTAAAGTCTTAAAATAAGTTGAAACTCTTGGCATTGAAAGGGTCTTAATCTGAATAATCGATCCCAATTTCTTTTATAGTTCAGCCTTTTTCATTTGAAAGGCCATTGCCTATATAAATAGGTTTAGGGGAAATCAAAGCTTTTACCAAGTGCTAATTTCTGTCTTATGTGTATGAAAGAAAGAAACTTGGTAGATTTGTTTCTGGTCTTCTATGAGAGTGCTAAGACCTCATGTAAATTATAAGGAATTTACTTACAGTACTTATTTAAGCAGTAACTCATACATATTTTTCATAGCTTAATTTCCTTGTCTCCTTACGTAAGGAAAATTCCTCAAATTACCCTTCTACCCCAACTCAAAAAGTTAGGTTTCATTACACAAGCTGCCATCATAAACAACTTGGATCACTTTATGTGGCAGTCTCACTCATTTTCCACTTAATATTTAAGAGAGACAAGTATATGTAGCCCTCCTTTTACATTTTCATTGTCAACAGCCCATGGCATACTCTAATAGTCTCAGCTAGCTTCCTGTCCTCCAGATATTTACTCATGTCTGACTTGTACATGGTTCTTCTATTATGATGGGGGTAGAAGAACCTCCTCGTTGGAGTGCTGATTCTGGCTGTCAGTGGCTGCTCCACAGAGGAAACAACCCCCAGCTTAGTTTGAGGCTGGAGAGAGGGAACCAAAATGTAATCATCCTCCCACATCCCCCACTGATTTAGACCCTCCTCAGCTCAACGGAAATGGGATTGCTTTGTGCTTAGTGACTACCTTGATTGTTTGATCTTTGTCTTGTGGTAGGCAGTTTTGGCAGTGGGAAATCATGTTGGAGATCCCAGCTTGTCAAGTTGGAGATGGTGGCAATGATATTTACAAAGCAGTGCCAGCTAAGATAGGGAGAAATATGGCTTCTGGTAGACACAGAACTGGTTTGCAATCACTGTATTACTGTCCTCAGTACCTAAAATAAGGAGGGTATCTTAATTAAAGTCTAAGAGAAGGTAGAAAGCAAAGTCCCAATATAAGGAAAGATGAGGCTGTTAAGTTTATGAGGACTACAGTATTTCAAGTGAAGCCGTTACACATTAGCCCACTAGGGAATGAAGCTATACCTGGCAACAAATGTGGCTCACGTTCATGATTCTGTAATTGTCCCTGGAGTATCCTATCTGGATGGAAAAATGGTGAGTACAAACAGTGTCTTCTGGCAATGTACATTGCCTCTCATTAACTGGAAGCTTACTTAAGGGGAATGTGAAAGCTGGGAAATGCACTGGCTTTTCACCAATTGTTTGAATCATCACAGTAGCAATTTCTCTTCACACTATGAATGGCTTCTGGGAAGTGAGAACATGTGGTCTTGTTTGTTTCAGAGGCTTTATAATTTATCACAGGCTGTTGGGGACAAATAGTAGGTTCTGACCAAGGACTTAAAGCTGGAACTTGCCAACCAAATCTTTCCTGGAAGCATTTAGTACTTCATTTCTATCTTTTGTCTCTTCTTTAAATTCTTAATTCAGAACCAGTTGAACTCAGGACTTTCTCTAAACTTTGATCATTTATGCTAATGGAGGAGGCAGGGTGGGCAAGAAGCTCCATCGAAAATACAACTGCCTTTGCAGCAGATCTCAGATTGGTCAGGAAATTCACCGCATTGCTTCACAATTTTCATTAATGGTGCCCTTCAGCTGGGAGCTCCCCCACTGGGAGAACTTGATCTTCTTCCTGTGGGTCTTCATAAATAGTTATTGCAGGATTCCACATATAGTGAGAAAACAATAGGTGATAGGAACTATTTGGTTTCCCATCTTTCCCATCGTGGCAATTTAGAATCTTGATATTGGAAGTAAAGGAGCACCTTTCACTATGTCTACCTCCTGCAATTGTTCTTCAAGCATATTGTTCTGGTCCTAAAGTCAAACCTTTAGAAAGGGCCAGAGGCCTCAAATTGTGTCCCATCCATTTGTCCTTAAGAGACTAAGCTTTCTGTTAGAATATAAATTTTTTTATGGCAGGGAGCTATGAATCTGGGTGGCAGATGTTAGTGATAGCTATTTACCATTTGTTCTATACTTTACATTTTCAATATGATTTTTGTTAACAGAGAAAGAAAAGAAAAGAATATGCTTATTTAACCTGGTAGGCACTATGAAGAATGCCTGTGTTCAAATCTTAGTGGTGATATGTCTTAACTGTGTGATCTTAGATTAGTTGCTTCTTTTTGAGACTCTGTTTCATCAACTGTGAAATTGAAATATCTTCATACTAACCTTGTGAGGTTGTTACAAGGACTAAATGTGTTGACACACTGCAATCCTGTAGCACAGTATGGACACAAATTTGAAGTTAGGGCTCTATAAACTAGTATCATATCTATGTTCCTGACACAGCAAAAGAATCACCCTGTGACTTAGCCATTAAGATGAAATCACATTTGGACAGGCACAGTAATTGTAGTGACTTGTGAGGCTGAGATCAGGAGGGTTGTGGTTTGAGACCAGCCCAGGCAAAAAGTTCATGAGACTCCATCCCAATCAATGACTGGGCATGGTGGCACACACTTGTCATCCCAGCTACGAAGGGAAGCACAAATAGGATTATATTCTAGGCCAACAGGGCATAAAGTGAGACTATTTGAAAAATAACTAAAGCAAAAAGAACTGGCAGAGTGACTCAAGTGTGAGACCCTGAGTTCAAGCCCCCACTATTACTCAAAAAAAGAGATGAAATCATTTTTAAATTTACATTTTCTGAAGTTTCCTTGTGTGTTTTTGACAAAGTGATGTATATTACAATTCCTACCCATCATAAACGCAACATATACTCTTTTCTCACTTTGTTGCATAGGTTTAATTAGTACATTGAGTATTGTTAGGATTCCAAATTATTTGCAATTTACACATATCCATACGGTATCCTTATCTTTCTTTTTAAAACCTGGCATATATATGATTTAAAAAAATGTGTGTGAACATGTATGTTTCTATGTATGCATGTACACACTGACACATAGCAGCAATGAAGAGTTCAAAATGCTATATTTGGACTACCAACATTGAACAATGTTTGATGTTAAGTTAAAACAGAAAAAATAGATGATTTACTGAGTTTTTAATGTATTAGACAAGGACTCATAGACAGAGACTCATCTAATTTAATTCCTCTACTCCACTATCTCAGTACAAAATTGCTTCTGACACATTCCTGACAAGTATTCATCTGGCTTGTGTTTAAATACTCCAAGTGACATTAAGATCCCTGGCTTGCAGCGTAGCTAACCCCTTCTTCATGGCCCTCATGCAGTTCCTATGGGGAGTTCCTATGTATATTAACAATGGATAATAGAGCTTGCCATTTAGGAAGTACTCGCCAAATATGTACTACCATTCTTATTACTCAGTGGTTGGACTGCTCTGATTATTAGGAATTTCTTTTTTATACTGAACTGTAACTTTACCACCTAGGTTCTAGCTTTACGATATAAACACATACAAACAAGTTCAATCTTTTTCCACATGATGGTCCTTCAAATACATGAATACATCTCATGATTCCATGTTTTCTCCCTTCTAAGCTAAACATTTTCATTAGTTTGAAATGTCCCTTTGTGATCTGTCCATCACAACAGAATACAGTGGCCAGAGAAGAAGGCAATGTAGTTGCTACTTCTTAGGCTCTAGAGTCTACTTAGTGGTTTTATTAATACAGCCTGAACTATACCTGTTTTTCAGGAATCCATTCTGTGTTGTTGGCTCATATTATCTTCGCAAACTAAACCACCTAAGTCTTTGTAACATAAGCTACATAAAGTCATATTTCCTTCATTCTAGTCTTCTTTAGTCACTCTCCTTTTGCCTACATTATTTTCCATTTTGATAGTTTGGAGCCCATTAGTTCAGCCATGATGCCTCAATTCATACATATGTGTATTCTGAGCTTCTGTTCAGTTCTGTACTATCTTCAGGAGAAAGCATATCCTAGTTTAGTTTGTCAAGACAATGTAGAATAATGGCCACCAGTGTAGTGTATTACAAACATCATGGACTTTAGTAGCAGACTTGAGTTTAAGCCCTGACTATACCACCTACTAGCTTTGGATAAGCTATTTGAAACCTTTCTAAGCCCTAGTTTCCTGTGGCTTTAGGATTCCAGCTTCCCAGTTTATGTACAGTAGTGCCCAAAAGATAATAAATAGTAGTGACAATTATTTTTGAAACTCAGTTCTATCATCAAATAAGTATACTCTCCAGCTTTGTCTTTATCTACTGTTATAATAAACAAGCTTGTTATACCTTCATCCAAAAATCATATATTAAAATATCAAAGAAGACATGAGCAAGCAGAGAACCCTATAGCAGTGATTAGACACCACACTCCAAATTGTTGTCAGTTCCTTCAATCAATTAATAATCCAGGTAATGATGTTTACTGACCTACATTTCCTCATCTTTTTGTGCAGTACTAGAATTTGAACTCAGGGCCTCACACTTGCTAGGGAGGCTTTCTACTACTTGAGCCATGCCTCCAGGCTTCCCCATCTTTCTAAAGAAGCAACTGTGAAAGCTTTGCTGTAAAGCTCTCATTCCAGTATCCCTTTCAAAGAAAAAAAAAGAGAGAAATTATCTTCACTTAACTTGACATGTTCTTCCACTGGCTTTACAGTCAGTGCTTAACATTCCTAAGTGCTTGTACATCATTTGTTTAATAAGCCACTCTTTAGTGACAGCCAACAAGCTCAGCAAGCTGTCATTTTTAGAATCTGGGTTTCCCCTCCCTTTGAAAAATAAAGGAGAGAAAACATAAGAAAGATATGGTACATGTGGTTTTAAACAGTGGCTTCCCAAGCTTCCTTTACTTCAAAAGCAAGATTACAGCCCACCTGACTAAAAGACAATTATATTAGAAGGTTACTTGAAAACAATTGATTTATCATAGATTTCTGAGGAAGGTTGGAACTACAGGAATTAATAGGATAATTTTCTTTTTTAGAAACAGAGCTTATTTGTCTCTCCTGAGTTCCTCACATTTAAATATTACATTATTCTCTCTCTCCCTTTAATTAGTGTATCCATCTGTTTTCCTGGTACTAAGGGGAGGCTCACTGGTTGGTAATTACAGCAATGTCCCTGGGCTCCTGTTTTGAAAATGTGCTCCATATGACCTTCTAGGCACAGGTAACAGTTGCTCTTTCCTAGGATTCTGTTGCTTATCATTGTTGGCACCTGTTCTTTCTTCCTCTTTCACTCAAGCCAGGGATTTATTTCCTTGGAGTTTTTCAGACTATCCCTTAGTGTATCTGACCCTTTGCTTGGTGTTTCTGACCTCTTACTAGAAAACGATTATACCCAGGGTCTTGAGGACAAAATGCTAATCCAAACTCCCCATCCATCAGAAAGTGGATGAGGGAAGGAAAATGTACTAAGCACACCACACCTTTAAGAAATGCTCCTTAGAGGAAAAAAAGAGAGGAGCTCATAGTGTCAAGTGGATGGAGATAAGGATGAGCAATTTGCAGGCTTGAGACACTTTAGCCAGCAGTTTGCTAAGTGCCCTTGATCTGATTCCAGCGGTTCCTTTTCTGTAGTCAGATGCATATGTATTCCCCACAGGGCAGTCTCCTCAGACCAACCATGAAGACACTACAGGATCTGACTTTAAATTTGCTTTTCAATACTTTTCCCCACTCTGTTCCTAAGATTATAATCAGCATGTTTTTTTGAAATCAAAACTTGAATAAAGGATTAAAGCAAGTAGTTGAACCATTTCTTTTTTTTTCTTTATGCGAAAAGACTTATAGGTATAAAATGAACTATCATTTATTAGCTCACCTTATTTTACTTTCCACTTAATGATTGCTTACCATGTGCTAGCACTTTGTTCAGTATTCAATGGGATTATATCACAGGCTCCTTGGTACAGTCCCATTTTACAGAGGAAGAAACTAATTCCAAGATGTTAATTAGTGAACCCAAAGCCGTCTAGCTAGTAAATGGTAAGCCCAGGACTCAAACCCAGATCTGTCTCATTTCAGAGTCCAAACTCTTAACCATTGTTATGCCATTTTCCTCATGAGTGAACAGAATGCTATAAAAGGAAGGAACTCCCCTTCCTTAAAATTTGGTGTGAATTTTGACTGTACCAGACATAATCCCACTTTTCTCCATTAATATCAATATCATTACAAAGGTGCAATCTCATATATGCCTGTCCTTTTGTTTACCTCACATTGTCCTTGGAGCACCCTTTGCTTGCCCTATGATCTAGAATTATCCTCTTCCTCCACTCTACCACATCAATTTACCCATGCCTTAAATGTTTGATTCAATTCCATTTCTTCCATAAACATTTTTCTCACTGACTTCTCTTTTCCTCATGCATTTGTTGTTGTGACTACAATATTTAGCACTTCATTATACACTATTTAGTGCTTATGAATCTCTTAGAGGTCAGGTTTTTATATGATTGTGAATCCTGGTGACACTTGCACAGAGTCAGTTATATGAATATCCAGTAAATGTGTGCTTTGATTCTTGTAGATTTTTAATGATCAATTGAAGTCATTGCACAGTATGTATTTTCCCAAAGAATCCTCTTAACCACTGAGCACACTATGAGAAATTATCCCTTTGTTATAAGTCTTTGGATGAACGTAAAATTCCTTTGCAATATCCAGAACAAGTACTAAAATCTCTGATCTTTAACTTGCACTCCTGATAGTTGGAAAAGTATATTGGCACATTAGCTGAACCGGTCAAGATGTGGGTTCTACTCTCAACTCTGTCACTTAATCTTGGAATATGTCATTAATGTCTCTGAGCCCTAGTTTTCTTATCTGGTAAATAGGAATAATAATACCTGTTCTCTTAATTTTAGTGAATTGTTAAGAAAATACAAATGAGAAAATACATTTATTGACATGTATTCTAAAATGTAAAGCATTATGCAAAAACAGACTACTAAAATTACTATAATATTTTCTAAGCATTTTAATTGTCTAGAAAAGAGAGTTACTGTTATTAATTATTTAAAGTTCCATCATTTTCCTGTGGAAGGAACTCCAGTTAGTCCTCAAAGCAAGCATTAGAGTTGGCACAGGGTTTCTGTGAATTGGCCGGGATTCCTTCAGTGATAGAATCATGTTCCTGATCTAAAAATTGACCAGTGTGAGCACAAAGAGGAAAACACTTTGTTTTCACTAGGGAATAGGGCAGCTCTCTCTGGCTACACAGTTGGGGCCTTTTGTAATAGTACTTGCTTGCTGTGCTGCCCATGGGGTGAGTTAATGAACCACTAGAGAGCTGCTCTGAATTAAAAAGGTCATACCTGACACGAACCATTTCAGCACAAATGTCCTGTTCGTTTCTTCTCTTCAAGGGGGAGATTTTATTTAAGACCATCTGCAATTTGTCAAAAAACTTAAATTGTGTGGATGGCAGAATGGTCCTCACAAATAAATGTCAGAAGAGAAAACCCACCAGGAATTTTAGAATCATGAAATGCTAGGAGGTGAGAAATCCCTTAGCGTTTACAGAGTCCAACCCCATCATCTCACAGGTGAGGAAGCTAACATCCAGAGAAAGGAAGTGATTTAGTGGAGATCTCACAGTAAATTTAGTGGCAGAGCTGACACTTGAAGCCAAGTTTGCCCAGCTCTCTGTACTACTTGTTTATTGTGCTTAACCCCTACATCAGTTCATTGAAGTTACACATTTGAAATGCCTTAAGGAGACAGCAATTTCAGTGTCATTCTCTAAAATGGAAAGACTGCCTCTAACCCACTAGTCAGGAACAGCTGGAATGTCCCAGCCCCATTATTTCAGAATATGGCACTTACAGGTTTTACAGCAATCATTGTGTACCCCTTAAATTTTCTGCCATCTCCACAGAGAAGTCAAACACTCACCTCACATCTACACACTATGCAGTATTTCTAAGTTGTTTAAATTTGAAAAAAAATGAATAGGCACCAGCTTCATAAGCAGCTGGATGGAATGGTGGGTTATAACATCACAGTAGAAATGAAGGTGATTTACATTTTAAGTTTACTGATGAGGACCTCGAACGAATCTTTTAACTTGCTGCTATCAAACAGAAACCACAGTACTAGCAGCATGCCTGTGTTCCCTCTCTGGTCTTCTGTTCTGCCCTTAAGTCACACTTTCCTCATCTAGCACCTCAACTCCATCTCTCAGTCCCTGAAACATTGTACTTTGAACTTTCTTGGTTCCCTTAAAGACCTTGTCCTACTTTCCTTTCTTTGGCCCATCTTAGCCCACTCTTCTGAATGAACCTTTATGGTGGGCTGCTTCATAAGTGCCCTGGGCTGCCTTCAAATCCTGAGATTCTTTCAGTAAATCATTGGTGCTGCTGTGTATCTGAATTTCCCAGGTTAGAAATTTAGGACATCTGGCTCCCCTATACCCCAGAATCCTGAGTAGTTGGCTCTGGTTCCCTGGATCCTATATCTAATACATTCTACTCTTGGGTGACTACCTTTACCTTTAAGTAGCCAGAGATAGTAAATATGATTCATTACGTTAGGTGGCAGGGTTGGGGTGATCTGGAAGCTGTGTAATTTGGAAGCATTTCAGAAGTGTTTGTGTGGATGTGTGTGTGGATGTGTGTGTGTGTGTTTGTGATTACATGCAATTGTTTAACCCTCCTTACATTAAAGAGAAAAGACAGGGTAGAAGATACCGTTACAGATTGGACTTGAAATAAACTGCTTTAAACAACTGATCCATTAATTGTGATTTAAGACAAAGGCAAAAGAGTGAAGTAAGTTCACACCATTAACCTTTTTCCACTCCTGAGAATCAGGGATGGTGTCCATGGCTAAGAGTGCCCAACCACTTTGCCTTAGTTATGTAGATCTTTAAAAAAAACTCCCAAATTAGCCATAGCCAAATTATAGAACTGGCTTAGATGCCTGTCAGTGGATGAATGGATAAAGAACATGTGGTACAGATACACAATGGATTTTTACTCAGCCATTTAGAAGAATGGAATTATGTAATTTGCTGGAAAATGGGTGGAACTGGAGATCATCATGTTAAATGAAATAATTCCATAAAGGCAAGAATAGCATGTTCTCTCTCATTTGTGAAAGCTGGTGAGGGGAAGAAACCCAAGATCATTAAAGTACAAAAGATACTACTAGAGAGTTGGAAGAGGGTGGGGAAGGAGAGAGGAAGGAGGTGGTAAGAGTAATAGAGGGGATGAACATGATCAAAGTTCATTATATGCATATATTATATGCATATATGGAAATGTCAGAATGAAACCCCTTACTTTGTACAATCTAATAAAAAATTTTAAACTCCTAAATTAGGCTGTTGTTGAGCATTTTAAGATTCCTTAAAAGATTTCCAGCACCATAGATATAATAATTCAATCTTCAAAAAATTGGATTATACAGCGTCTGTCCTGGTGAGCTTTTGGAAAGACTGATTCTTTTGCGCTCTCTAGTTCTAGCTAATGTCACTTAGTAGTTAGATTGGGAGTTCTTCAACCCTTTTGAGTCATTATGGCTTCCTATAACAGAGCTAGTTTTGCTTTGATAAGGCAGGGTGGTCCTAGATAAAACATGGCCCCAGTATGGAGTAAGAAAATTCTCAACACAAGTAGCAAAAACAGAAGGGGGGGCCATACCTGTGATGTCTCCAAGCCACTTTGGCTTTGACTCTGGAGAGCAGCAACTAGTAATGTTACCTGTGTTATCGCAGGAGAGGAAAGGAAACCAGCTTGATTCTCATGGAACTTAAGACATCAGCCTCTACTTACCAGGGGTCTGTAAACTACAGGCTGTGCGAGAAATCTAGCTCACTGCCTATTTTTATGAATAAAGTTTTATTAATCACATCTAAATCAATTGTGCTCATATTTTCTGTGGATACTTTAGCACTACAAGGAAAGAGTGAAAAAATATATATATAGTTTGAAAATGAGAGAGAAGGGAGGTAGAATGGGAATATGATGGAGGGAGTGAACTTGTTCAAAATACACTGAACACACATATGGGATTATAATAATGAAATCCCCTTATATTATTAATGTATGCTAATTCAAAAGTAAAATACAATTTTAAAAGAATCAGAAATTGAAGAAAGAGGTGGTCATGGAGTTTCATGCTGTAATCCCAGCACTCAGGAGGCTGAGGCAGGAGGATTGCTACATAGCAAGCTCTAGGCCAGATTGTGCTTTATAGCCCTGTCTCAAAAAATGAAAAAGTATGTGAAAAATTTCTCACAATCACAATACCCAGAGAGAACATCTATTAAGATTTACTTGTATGTTTTTTTCTGGATTTTTGCCAATTTATCTATTTTCATATAAAAACAATTGAGTCAAATTGTACATACTATATTGTAGCTTGACTTTTTTCATCTATTAATGTATCTAGTCATCTTTCCATGTTAGCAAACATAGATCTATATATTCATTCCTACTGGCTACAAAGTGTACCATTATATAAATATATCATTTCATTTCCTTAATCAGTCCTCTATTGGACAGTTGTGTTGTTACTAGTTTATTTTCTTCTTATAGCAATGCCATAAAACTTTTCACACCTATGTTTTTATTTTTTAATAAATCATCAGTTATTTTTATGTTGTCAAAAGAAATTCTACAACCCTCTCTTCTATAGTGAATGGATGTTTTCATAAATGGCAAGAGGTTTCAGTTAATATTAATATTAACTGAAATATATTAAGTTAATATATTAATATAGACACAGAGATAGAAGGACCAGGAGGTCACCTTCCCTCACAGGTAGGTTGAATTAGTGTATCCATCAGAGATCATTAAATAACAGCTTTGCCACTTAAAGCATGTGCACCTCAAAAGGTTTTTGTGAAAGCTTCTAGTCACATTAAATATTAATGACTGGCTGCAAAGCCTTGCTTCAGGAGAACATACCACCCAAAGGAAGCTGGAAGGTTCTATTAAAACATAAACAAAATTCCCCACAGCGCTTCTAGCAGGATCAAATTTCTTATGAAGACAATAGAGCTGGAAGCCAGAAGAGAAGGTGGGGACACCAATAAAGTGTTGTGCCCTGTGGAAATGGGCTAGACACCAAATGTGCTTGGAAGCTCAAGATTTTCCTGTCTTCCTGTAGAGGATTAGGCAAAATAGAAAATGGGCACAGAGGCAGAAATATCTCTGCACTGTGCCTGTTCCCAGTCGGATCCCTATTGTTGCAGCTGACATTAACCTGAGTGGAATTTTCAGTTCATCTTAGAATATCTTAATTCAGACACATTGGTCGTTCGCTCAATATCAAGGAACTCTGCTGATTGTACTGGGTCTCCTGGGTGTTTTTTTGTGGATTTGGTAAACAGGGATCTGGTGCATGTGGAGATCTGGATAAAATCATCAAGAAAGATTATTGCATCTATTTCAAAATACTCTGCCAGTAGTATGAATGCATTCTCCCTGTAGATCCATCATTCAGATGGAAAAGGAAGCTGGTCTTTAATATTCTGCACAATCATTTGTGTGTGAACAGTTAGCCTTTAAAATGAGATGTCAGCATTCAGCTGGTCTTTACCCAACACTTCTTCCAAGTTGCCTGAAGCATTGCATGGCATCCATGATAGGTAAATTGATGCCCAATTACCCAGACATAGGGAAAGAGAGATATTTCTGCTTTCTTCCTGTCAAACTTGTGATCCTCATTCTTTTCTCCTCTACCAGTCTCAGGCTTATCTTTTTCCTTCTACACCCTGTATTCAGGCACAGAACTGTCATATGTCCTGCTGTCCCTTGTCTCTTTTTCATAGGCTAGGCAAAAGAATACTCCTGTTTCCCCTGAGATCCACTCTACTTGATTTATCTCTAAGGAGACTTCAGCAGCAGCCTGGGACCCGGCAATAGCACTACTTGGAGGACTTTCAGGAAACTCTACTCATTCTAACTCTAACCCTGAGATTTCTAACCTTCATTAATTGTATGATATGCTTCACAGTTTCCAAATGTGTGAGAGCAATAACTAATCCCAGTGAGAGGAGCAAGTGCTATCTCTGCAGGAAAACTCTGCCTTGCTTTCCTACGCCAGGGGAATCTCTGCAGCCCAGTGGATTAGCCTACCAACCTGAAAATCCTGCTATAATCCAGGACACATATCCAAATTGCATTGCAAATAACAGAGACTATTTCTGTTTTGCTCCTTCTGTCTATTCACTTCATTCTCTTCGTTTTTAAAAATAAACTTTTAAATTTTTTTAGATAATGGAAGAGTCACTTGCAATTGTAAGAAATAATGCAGATAGATCCTATATATCCTCTGCGTCTTGTAAAGCTATAGTACGTATCAGAACTAGTATATTGACACTGGTTGAGATGCAGAACAGTTCCATCTCCACAAGAGTCTGTCACGTGCCTACCTTCCCACCACCACCTTCCACCAACTAATAATCTGGTCTCCATTTCCAGAATTTTGGCATTTCAAGAATGTTATGTAAATGGAGTCATACAATATGTAACCTTCCTGAATTGCCTTTTGTTCATTCAGGATAATTCCCTTGAGAGTTATTTGGGTAATTGTGTGTATCAGTAGTTGATTGTGTAGTATTCCACTGTGTGTATTGCTATACTTTAACCATTCACCTGTCACAAACATCAGGATTTTTGCCAGGTTTTTTTGGTTGTAAATGAATGTACACACGTTCTTTTTTTTTTAACATGAACATTTTATTTATTTTTTTTATTCATATGTGCATACAATGTTTGGGTCATTTCTCCCCTCTCCCCCCACCCCCTCCCTTATCACCCACCCCGCCCCTTTTATATCCCCCCACCCCCTCGATACCCGGCAGAAACTATTTTGCCCTTATCTCTAATTTTGTTGTAGAGAGAGTATAAGCAATAATAGAAAGGAACAAGGGTTTTTGCTGGTTGTGATAAGGATAGCTATACAGGGAATTGACTCACATTAATTTCCTGTGCATGTGTGTTACCTTCTAGGTTAATTCTTCTTGATCTAACCTTTTCTCTAGTTCCTGGTCCCCTTTTCCTATTGGTCTCAGTTGCTTTTAAGGTATCTGCTTTAGTTTCTCTGCGTTAAGGGCAACAAATGCTAGCTAGTTTTTTAGGTGTCTTACCTATCCTCACCCCTCCCTTGTGTGCTCTCGCTTTTATCTTGTGATCAAAGTCCAATCACCTTGTTATGTTTGCCCTTGATCTAATGTCCGCATATGAGGGAGAACATACGATTTTTGGTCTTTTGGGCCAGGCTAACCTCACTCAGAATGATGTTCTCCAATTCTATCCATTTACCACTGAATGATAACATTTCGTTCTTCTTCATGTGTATAGTGTATAATACACACTATATTATAGTGTATATAGTGTACACTATATAGATACCACATTGTATATAGATACCACATTTTCTTGATCCATTCATCAGTAGTGGGGCATCTTGGCTGTTTCCATAACTTGGCTATTGTGAATAGTGCCGCAATAAACATGGATGTGCAGATGCCTCTGGAGTAACCTGTGTCACAGTCTTTTGGGTATCCCCAAAAGTATCTAGGGGTATCCCCAAGAGTGGTATTGCTGGATCATATGGTAGATCAATGTTTAGCTTTTTAAGTAGCCTCCAAATTTTTTTCCAGAGTGGTTGTACTAGTTTACATTCCCACCATCAGTGTAAGAGGGTTCCTTTTTCCCTGCATCCTCGCCAACACCTGTTGTTGGTGGTGTTGCTAAAGATGGCTCTTCTAACAGGGGTGAATACACACATTCTTGTAGAGGGTTTTGTGTGAATATAAATCTTCATTTTTCTGGTATTAATGTTCAGGAGTATAAATTTGGTATTTGTAAATTTAACTTTTTAAAGAAATAGCCAAACTTTTCTAAAATAAGTATACTATTTCACATTTCCATCAGCAATGTATGACAGATTCAGTTTCTGCACATCCTAATCAACATTTGGTGTCGTTACCATTAAAACAAATTCAGTCTGGGGATATAGCTCAGTGGTAGAATGCTTGCCAAGAATGTACAAGGCCCTGGGTTCAATCCCCAGCACCACAAAAAATTCAGTCATTCTGATAGGTACATAATAATTTCCCATTGTGATTTTGATTTACAATTTCCTGATGATTAATAATGTTGAACATTTTCTCATCTACCCATTGACCATTTTTATGTCTTCTTTGGACAAATATCTATTCAAATCCCTAGCCATTTTTAAAATTAGGGTATTATTTTTTGGCTAGTGAGTTCTAGGAGTTCCTTATATTTTTGAGATTAATCCATTATCAGATATGGCTTGCAAATATCCCATTCCATGCATTAGCTTTTCACTCTCTTGATCATTTCTTTTACTGTACAGAAGATTTTTTGTTTGTCATAATCCCATTTGTCTATATTTGTCTTTGTTACCTGTGTTTTTGGTGTCACATACATGAAATCATTGACTGGTATAACATCAAGAAGCAATTTCCCTATGTTTTCTTCTAGGGGTTTTAAGGTTTCAGGTCTTAGACTTAAGTCTTAAATCAATTTTGAGCTTATTTTTTTTGTTTGGTGAAAAGATAAGGATCTGATTTCGTTGTTTTGCATCTGGATGTCCAGTTTTCAGAACACCATATATTGATTATCCCAAGGCAGGTATGGTGGTATACACCTGTAATCCCAGCTACTTGGGGAGGGTGGAGAGAAGAATATGATAACTTCAAGGCTAGCCCAATGTTAGTGAGACCCTGAGGGTGGTACAAATTAGAACCATCTTCCATTTTGATTCCATGAATGAGAAGAGTCAGATAACAAAGGAGAGACTATATTCTGTAGACAAAAAGCACATTGGGAATCAAGAAAGAGGTGACAGGAAAGGAGAAAAGCATGACAAAACAAAGGCAACAGAGAAAAGCAGCAGCAAACAGTTCCAAGTCCCATCCATGGCTCACTAGGAATTAGATGGGGAGGAAAAACTGAAGACACAAGGTAAGCCAGCCTAGATGACCCTGGCAATAGACTTGCAATTCTAGCTGCTGAATAAGCCCACACCTCCCATATGCCTGAAACACAGTGCCAGGATTTGGTGAGGCAGTGACTGCTCTTGTGTAGAAGGCCAACCTTTGTGAAGAAAGACATTTTTCCACTTCCCTCATCTCTAAGAGCTATAGAAACATGCCATATTGAGAGAGAGCATAGTGTTTGAGACTGAGCTGCACTTGAAGCTTGAAAACAAAGAACAATCACATCTCAGGAACCCATAAGACACCCTGCCACACTGTTTGGGAGACAACCATAAGAGATGGCTGGGAAGAGGAAGAGTATCTAACATGGTTCCACAGAGAAAGTTCAAGCAGCAAGGAGCTCCACAGTGGTTGAAGACCCCACATGGAAGTTTAATCACCTATAGTCTTTCAATTGAAGTATTCTCAATATTCCAGCAGGACAGTGTACTAGCTGGGTTGAGGTACTAATTCTCACTATTGGACTTGGGGTATAGCTCACTAGACAAACATTCTTCCACATGCTCAGGGCACTGAGCCTGATCTCCAGCACTGCTTCTACTGAACAATACTAGCTGGAGTCTCTTGTAGAAAGTCGCTTGTCCACTTTGGGGCTGCTTTCATGATAGACTTTCCCTTCTTTGTGTACTGGGAGCCATTTCTGGCCACAGAGAGCCTGTGAGCCAGGCAGGTTCCCACTTGCTTCACAAACCACCCAGTTTGTGTCCCCAGAGGCACTCAGCATCCAACTCTAGGGTGACCCCTGAAGGCATCGGAGACGGGGGAACAAACAGAACACTGATTTCTGCACTGGCAGGAGGAAAACTGACAGACCTTGTCACTCTACCTGCTGGTATCAGTGCTTACAAATCCAATTCAGCAGTTCATCTCCCTGTTGTGGGGAGGAGGCTGTGGAAGTCATATGATTTGCAAGGTCTGGTCTCACAGCCTTCAGACCTGCCTGGTAGCAAACACACACCAGGTTGCAGCTCCTGGAAGTAGGCCTTAGTGCTTTCAGATGCTGCCCAGCAATTTACCTCCATGTGGGAGATAGAGAATTGTGGAAATCATGTGCTTCTTAAAGCCTGGGCTTGGGGTTCTCAGTGTCACCTGACAGCCAACACACATAGCCAGGAGGCAGATCCAGGTGACCTAATGCTAATACTACACTAGCCACAGCTTAGTGTATTTTCTACTTTGACTGTCAGGCAGTGGGACTTGCTCCTTACCAGGGAATTCCTTGCCAGAACAATAAGGCAAGAAAAAGAAATAAAAGTGATACAAATAGAAAAGGAAGAAGTCACATTATCTCTGTTTGCAGATGATATGATCCTATACTTAAAATTCCAAGAGACTTCAACAATGAACTCTTGTAATTGATAAACACTTTTGGCAAAGTAGCAGGATAGAAAATCAACATACAAAAATCAATAGTTTTTCTATACCCCATCAATGAACAGGCTGAGAAAGAAATCATGAAAAAAAAAAAACCCTTCACAGTAGCCTCAAAAATTAAATACATAGGAATAAACCTAACAAAGGAGGTTAAAAACTTCTATAATAAAATCTATAAAACCTTGAAGAAAGAAATTGAAGATGACAGTAGTTGATGGAAAGACCTCCCATATTTGTGTATCATTTGTGAAAATGGCTATACTACTAAAAGCAGTCTACACTTTTAATGCAATTCCCATCAAAATTCCAATATCATTTTTCACAGAAATAGAAAAATCAATCCTAAAATTCTTATGGAAATACAAAAGACCATGAATAGCCAAAGCAATCTGGAGCAAAAAGAATAATGCTGGAAGTATCAAAATACCTGATTTCAAATTATACTACAGAACCACAGTTACGAAAACAGCATGGTACTGGTACAAAGAACGAGTCACATAGATCAGTGGAGCAGAATAACTTTACACAGAAATAACTAGAAATAACTTTACACAGCTGCAGCCATCTGATTTTTGACAAAGACGCCGAAAACATATGTTGAAGAAAAGACAGCCTCTTTTTTAAAAAAAATGATGTTGGGAAAACTGGATATCCACATGTGAAAGTCTGAAACTTGATCTTATCTTTCACCCTGTACAAAAATCAATGCTAAATGGAGCAAAGATCTAGTTGTAAAGTCTAAAATTTTGAAACTACTAGAGGAAAGTATAGGGAAAAACCTTTAAATATGTAGGCATAGGTAACACCTTTTTGAATAGGACTCCAATTGCTCATGGAATAAATGTGTAAATTGACAAATGGGATTGCATCCAATTTAGAAGGTTCTGCACAGTAAGGGAAACAATTACCAGAATCAAGAGGCAACTTACAGAATGGATAGAAATCTTTGTCAGCTGTTCATCCGGACAAATTATTTAAATCCAGAATATATAAAGAGCTGTAAAAATTCAAAAGAACAAACAGTACGATTAGTAAATGAATTGAACAGACATTTCTCAAAAGTACAAGTGGCAAATAAATATATGAAGAAATGTTCAACATCCTTATCCATAAATGAAATACAAATCAAAATTACATTGAGAGTCCATCTCACCCCAATCAATGGCAATCATCAAGAAAACAAACAACAAATGTGGGTGAGGATGTGGGAGAAAGGGGGCCCTTATATTCTAAGTTAGCACAACCATTGTGGAAATCATTATGGAGGTTCCTCAAGAAACTAAAAATAGAACTGCCATATGATCCTGCTATACCACTCCTGGGCATATCTGAAGGAATGTAAGCATATAACAGACATGCCTGTACACCCGTATTTATAGTAGCACTATTCATAAAAGCCAAGCTATGGAATCAGCCTAGGTGTGCATCTACTGATGAGTGGATAAAGAAAATGTGATATATGTACAATGGATTAGTAGTTGGTCACAAAGAAGAATGAAACTTTGTTACTTGCAGGAAAATGGATGGAACTGGAAATCATGAGAAAGACAAATATTGCATGTTCACTAGATTAGGTCTAGATTATCTAGCCCTGAAAATGACGTGAGAGTACAATGGGGGCACTATTTAGGAATGGGAATCAGCGGGAGGGAGAGGGTGAAAGGGGGTTGAATAGCATGTATGAAACTAGTATAATGAAGCTCATTAAATTAATTTAAAGGTGGGAGGGCAGACTAGAAAAAGTATATGTCATATGCATGTATGGAAATATCACAGTGAAACTCCCTTATATAATTAATGTATGTTAAAAAAAAAAGTTAGCGAGACCCTATCTCTAAAACAAAATACAAACTAAAGAGCTGGGGCTGTTGACTTATGTGATAGAGTGCTTGCCTAGCATGCATGAGGCTCTGGGCTCAATCCTCAGTGAGGGGGGGGAGAGGGAGTGGGACAAGGAGAGGGAGAGGGGGTGATTTTATTATTCAAATCTTTTACTTCCTTAGTTTTTTCCTAAGTATTGTATACTTTTTGGTGCTGTTATAAATGGGATTATTTTCCTAACTTCCCTTTCAGATAATTCATTGTTAGTGTACAGATATACAAATTATTTTTATGGTGATTTAGTATACTGCAAATTTAATTTGTTCATTAGTTCTAACAGGTTTTAATGGGGTCTTCAGGCTTTACTATATGTATTCTTCCTTTCATATATGAATGGTTTTTCATTTCTTTTTCTTACCTAATTGCTCTGCCTGGGATTTCCAGTACTATATTAAATAGAAATAGGGAGAGTGGGTACCCTTCCCTTGTTCTTGATCTTAGAGGAAAAGCTTTCTCACCATTGAGTATGATGTTCATATATGTTTTCATTATGTTGTGGTTCTTTCTTTCTGTTCTAGTTTGTTGACAGTTTTTTATCATGAAAATGTGTTGAATTTTGTCAACTGTTTTTCCAATATCTATTAAGACACTCATATGACTTTTATTCTTTATTCTATTACATGTCAGATTTATTGATTTGTTTATGTTGAACTACCCTTTTATCCCAGAGATAAGTCACACTTCATCATGATCTATGCTCCTTTTTAATGTGCCATTGGATTCAGTTTCCTAGTATTTTGTTGAGAATTTATGCATGTATATTAATCAGAGATATCATATTTCATTTTGAACTAATTTTTGTATAATATATATGACTTAAGTCAAGGAACTACCACTCTCCCTCACTCCACCTTGCCACAAATATCCAGTGGCCCCAGTAGCACTTGTTGAAAACAATTAAATTCATTTTGCACCTTGATCAAAAATCAGTTGAGAAAATTTTATGTATCACATATTTTCACCCTGGCAACACATCCTCTATCCATAAGTTCAAAACTGACCAAAGAGAATTAGTCAAGGAAATATGTTATGAATTTGTGCTTTTTAATAAATAATACTTGTTTTTTTGTGGTACTGGGACTTGAACTCAGGGCCTTCACCTTCAGCCACTCCGCCAGCCCGTTTTTGGGGTGTGTGTGTGTGTGTGTGTGTGTGTGTGTGTGTGTGTCTGTGTGATGGGTATTTTTGAGATAGGGTCTCACAAGCTATTTGCCCAGGCTGGCTTTGAACCACATTCCTCCTGATCTCTGCCTCCTGAGTAGCTAGGATTACAGGTGTGGGCAACCAGTGCCCAGCTTTATACTTTTAAATAATAGTAGCTAACACATACGGAGTTTTGCTGTGCCACAAATTTTATGTACCTTATTCTATTTATTCCTTATAATATCCTGTAATGCACATGCCTTATCACCATTTTGTAGATAAGAAAACTAATTTGGAGAGTTTAAGTATCTTGTTCATGAAGAATAGGCAATCAAGGAGTCAAAACCAGGTTTTGATTCCAAAACCTTTCTTAAAACACTAGGCTACTCTTCCTATGAAAATTGGTTCTTTATGTGCCCGGCCATCCAGCCATTCTGGGTAAAAACTAGTGCTCTATTATGTAGTCATTATAATGGCAGCAACAAGACTAATTCTTGTTTGGAAATTATGCTGGTTTTCAGCAACCCCTGATCAATATCAGTGAGCTTCTGACTCTTTAGGAAGAAGTTCAAACTGGGGCAACAAAATTCTACATACCACCTCTTCTACCCATCCCAGCTACTTCAAACTGCTCAGAAGCAATGTTACTTTCCCACACCATTTTTGGTTATCTGATCACTCTGTTCGCATATGTTTTGTGCATATATTTGAGGGACAGGTGAACAAAAGGAAGGCTAGTGAAGGTTTCCAGGAACCTGGGACAGGCCAAGATTGGAAGGAGCAAGTGCAAGAAGGAAAGCGTAGATTATAGTTGGACTAATTTTCTAAAACACTAATGGTTAGCTTTCTAGCAGGAAAATAATACTATGTAAAATGATTCAAACTTCTCTCCTTCACCTGTGCTGAATAGGACCTTCACTCACGCATGAATGCACAATGCCCTGGATGATCCAGAGGACCACCTGGAAGCATTTAAGGCACTCTGTTTAAACACTGATATGACGCCAAATGCAGTTGTTATTGCTGTGAAGCATCTAACTCATTTGAGGTGTATATTGGAAACTTTGTTGCAGTTGTACTGACTGTGCAATTAGTTATGAAGCTTTTAGTGTGTCTAAATTTGATCTGGGCCAATGCTTCCTAAATACTCCAAAGATGGATTTGTATCATGAACAGGCAGCATTTTGTTGATTATCAGACCTTGAGATTTACATTTCCTTATTCTCATCTATTTAACTACTTCCCTCCATTTTAGATTAATTGAGCTTTGGGGAGTAAGTATTGTAGCATGAGATAGTTTGAGGGGGAAATGCATAAAGAACACAACAGTAGAAAGGTAGTAGTTAATTAACAACAAATGTTTTGGAAAACATTTTATTCAAAAAGAACTCAGCTGTACAAACCCATGAATAATTTAAAAATTATGATGGCATTCAGGTACTGATGAAAACCATATTCCTTATGGTACTTAGAACATCCTGACATGCAAGGAAATGCAGAATACTAACTTCTATCCTGGAGTTTTGAAGTTTTTCCAAAATTCATGACAGTTTAAGTTGTCTCATAATTTCTATATGTGTGTCCATGAGAAGGCAAGGTGGAAGGAAAATAGTTGATGTCTTACAGTGGAGGGAACATGACCTTTGAAGAAAGGTCCTGTCAGCAATCATAGGGATTTTGAGTTCAGTATTGGTCATTTTATTATAGATAGTAGTCATTCATAAGCTGCATCACAAACAATCACTCATTTCCCCCTTGCAGCACCTGAGCTGTATAACTCCAAGTACTATTTGGACTACGAGTGATCATGAACTCTTTTTTTTTATTTTTTTAATTCATATGTGCATACAATGTTTGGGTCATTTCTCCCCTCTTCCCCCACCCTCTCCCTTATGACCCCGCTCCCTCCCTCTCCCCTGCCCTTGCTACCCAGCAGAAACTATTTTCCCCTTATCTCTAATTTTGTTGAAGAAATTATAAGCAAAAGGAGGAAGTTACCAAGGGTTTTTGCTAGTTGAGATAAGGATAGCTATACAGGGAGTTGACTCGCATTGATTTCCTGTGCGTGTGTATTACCTTCTAGGTTAATTCTTTTTTTTTTTTTAAGAACCAATAGAGTAATTTATTCCATACCCATAATTGAGTGATACTGCTGGAGGCAAAGGATGGTGGCTTGATGCCTGACATCTGTATAAAATCTCACTGAAGGTGTGGAAAAAGAAACAGGACTTTGAAAGTGACCTTACATTATTAAAGGTAGCCTGTCTGCCTTTTTTTTTTCATTTTTCTTTTATTATTCATATGTGCATACAAGGCTTGGTTCATTTCTCCCCCCTGCCCCCACCCCCTCCCTTACCACCCACTCCACCCCTTCCCTCTCCCCCCCCTTAATACCCAGCAGAAACTATTTTGCCCTTATTTCTAATTTTGTTGTAGAGAGAGTATAAGCAATAATAGGAAGGAACAAGGGGTTTTGCTGGTTGAGATAAGGATAGCTATACAGGGCATTGACTCACATTGATTTCCTGTGCGTGGGTGTTACCTTCTAGGTTAATTCTTTTTGGTCTAACCTTTTCTCTAGTACCTGTTCCCCTTTTCCTATTGGCCTCAGTTGCTTTAAGGTATCTGCTTTAGTTTCTCTGCGTTCAGGGCAACAAATGCTAGCTAGTTTTTTAGGTGTCTTACCTATCCTCACCCCTTCCTTGTGTGCTCTCGCTTTTATCATGTGCTCATAGTCCAATCCCCTTGTTGTGTTTGCCCTTGATCTAATGTCCACATTTGAGGGAGAACATACGATTTTTGGTCTTTTGGGCCAGGCTAACCTCACTCAGAATGATGTTCTCCAATTCCATCCATTTACCAGCGAATGATAACATTTCGTTCTTCATCATGGCTGCATAAAATTCCGTTGTGTATAGATACCACATTTTCTTAATCCATTCGTCAGTCCTGGGGCATCTTGCCTGTTTCCATAACTTGGCTATTGTGAATAATGCCGCAATAAACATGGATGTGCAGGTGCCTCTGGAGTAACAGTTTTTTGGGTATATCCCCAAGAGTGGTATTGCTGGATCAAATGGTAGATCGATGTCCAGCTTTTTAAGTAGCCTCCAAATTTTTTTCCAGAGTGGTTGTACTAGTCTACATTCCCACCAACAGTGTAAGAGGGTTCCTTTTTCCCCCGCATCCTCGCCAACACCTGTTGTTGGTGGTGTTGCTGATGATGGCTATCCTAACAGGGGTGAGGTGGAATCTTAGTGTGGTTTTAATTTGCATTTCCTTTATTGCTAGAGATGGTGAGCATTTTTTCATGTGTTTTCTGGCCATTTGAATTTCTTCTTTTGAGAAAGTTCTGTTTAGTTGACGTGCCCATTTCTTTATTGGTTCATTAGTTTTGGGAGAATTTAGTTTTTTAAGTTCCCTGTATATTCTGGTTATCAGTCCTTTGTCTGATGTGTAGTTGGCAAATATTTTCTCCCACTCTGTGGGTGTTCTCTTCAGTTTAGAGACCATTTCTTTTGATGAACAGAAGCTTTTTAGTTTTATGAGGTCCCATTTATCTATGCTATCTCTTAGTTGCTGTGCTGCTGGGGTTTCATTGAGAAAGTTCTTACCTATACCTACTAACTCCAGAGTATTTCCTACTCTTTCTTGTATCAACTTAAGAGTTTGGGGTCTGATATTAAGATCCTTGATCCATTTTGAGTTAATCTTGGTATAGGGTGATATACCTGGGTCTAGTTTCAGTTTTCTGCAGACTGCTAACCAGTTTTCCAGCAGGTTTTCTTGAAGAGGCTGTCTTTTCTCCATCGTATATTTTTAGTGCCTCTGTCAAAGACAAGTTGGTTATAGTTGTGTGGCTTCATATCTGGGTCCTCTATTCTGTTCCACTGGTCTTCATGTCTGTTTTTGTGCCAGTACCATGCTGTTTTTACTGTTATTCCTTTGTAATATAGTTTGAAGTCGGGTATCGTGATACCTCCAGCATTGTTCTTTTGACTGAGTATTGCCTTGGCTATTTGTGGCCTCTTGTGTTTCCATATAAATTTACCAGTAGATTTTTCAATCTCTTTAATGAATGTCATTGGAATTTTGATGGGAATTGCATCATGTAGATTACTTTTGGGAGTATAGACATTTTTACTATGTTGATTCTACCAATCCATGAACATGGGAGATCTCTCCACTTTCTATAGTCTTCCTCAATCTCTTTCTTCAGAAGTGTATAGTTTTCCTTGTAGAGCTCGTTCACATCCTTTGTTAGGTTTACACCTAGCTATTTGATTTTTTTTGAGGCTATTGTGAATGGAATTGTTTTCATACATTCTTTCTCAGTTTGTTCATTATTAGTGTGTAGAAATGATAATGATTTTTCTATGTTGATTTTATACCCTGCTACCTTGCTATAGCTATTGATGGTTTCTAGGAGCTTTTCAGTAGAGTTTTTTGGGTCTTTAAGGTATAGAATCATGTCATCTGCAAATAGGGATATTTTGACAGTTTTTTTTTTTACCTATTTGTATTCCCTTTATTCCTTCTTCTTGCCTAATTGCTCTGGCTAGGAATTCCAGTACTATATTGAATAAGAGTGGAGATAGTGGGCATCCTTGTCTAGTTCCTGATTTTAGAGGGAATGGTTTCAGTTTTTCTCCATGAAGTATAATGCTGGCTGTAGATTTGTCATATATAGCTTTTATAATGTTGAGGTACTTTCCTTCTATTCCTAGTTTTCTTAGAGCCTTTATCATGAAATGGTGTTGGATCTTATCAAAGGCTTTTTCTGCATCTATTGAGATGATCAAGTGGTTTTTGTCTTTGCTTCTGTTAATGTGGTATATTACATTTATAGATTTACGTATGTTGAACTACCCCTGCATCCCTGGGATGAAGCCTACCTGGTCGTGGTGAATAATCTTTTTGATGTGTTGTTGAATTCGGTTTGCCATTATTTTATTGAGGATTTTTGCTTCAATGTTCATTAAGGAGATTGGTCTATAGTTCTCCTTTTTGGAAGTGTCTTTGCCTGGTTTTGGGATAAGTGTAATACTGGCTTCATAAAATGTGTTTGGCAGTTTTCCTTCCCTTTCTATTTCATGGAACAGTTTAAGGAGGGTTGGTATCAATTCTTCTTTAAAGGTCTGATAGAATTCAGCAGAGAATCCATCAGGTCCTGGTCTTTTCTTTTTGGGGAGACTCTTGATTGCTACTTCAATTTCATTTTGTGTTATAGGTCTATTCAGGTGATTAATTTCCTCTTGGTTCAGTTTTGGATGATCATATGTATCTAGAAATCTGTCCATTTCTTTTAGATTTTCAAATTTATTTGAATATAGGTTCTCAAAGTAGTCTCTGATGATTTCCTGGACTTCCATGATGTTTGTTGTTATCTCCCCTTTTGCATTCCTAATTCTACTAATTTGGGTTTTTTCTCTCCTCCTTTTAGTCAGGTTTGCCAGGGATCTGTCGATCTTGTTTATTTTTTCAAAGAACCAACTTTTTGTTTCATTAATTCTTTGTATGTTTTTTTTGTTTCTATTTCGTTGATTTCAGCTCTTATTTTTATTATTTCTCTCCTTCTATTTGTTTTGGGATTTGCTTGTTCTTGTTTTTCTAGGAGTTTGAGATGTATCATTAGGTCATTGATTTGGGATCTTTCAATCTTTTTAATATATGCACTCATGGCTATAAACTTTCCTCTCAAGACTGCCTTAGCTGTGTCCCATAGGTTCCGGTAGGTTGTGTTTTCATTTTCATTGACTTCTAGGAACTTTTTAATTTCCTCTTTTATTGCATCGATGATCCATTGTTCATTAAGTAATGAGTTATTTAGTTTCCAGCTGTTTGCATGTTTTTTGTCTTTACTTTTGTTGTTGAGTTCTACTTTTACTGCATTGTGGTCAGATAATATGCATGGTATTATTTCTATTTTCTTATATTTGCTGAGGCTTGCTTTGTGCCCTAGGATATGATCTATTTTGGAGAAGGTTCCATGGGCTGCTGAGAAGAATGTATATTGTGTAGAGGTTGGATGAAATGTTCTGTAGCCATCAAATAGATCCATTTGATCTAGTGTATATTTTAGATCTTGGATTTCTTTATTGATTTTTTTGTTTGGATGACCTATATATTGATGATAATGGGGAGTTAAAGTCTCCCACTACCACTGTGTTGGAGTTAATATATGCTTTTTGCTCTTTCGCGGTATGTTTGATGAAATTGGGTGCATTGACATTGGGTGCATATAGGTTGATAATTGTTTTTTCCTTTTGGTCTATTTCCCCTTTTATTAATATGGAATGTCCTTCTTTATCTCATTTGCTCAATGTAGGTTTGAAGTCTACTTTGTCAGAGATAAGTGTTGCTACTCCTGTCTGTTTTTGGGGGCCATTGGCTTGGTAAATCTTCTTCCAGCCTTTCATCCTAAGCCTATGCTTATTTCTGTCGGTGAGATGGGTCTTCCTTTTTAATGCATTTCATCAAGCGGTGCCTTTTGATGGGTGAATTAAGTCCATTAACATTAATTGTTAGTACTGATAGGTATGTTGTGATTCCTGCCCTTTAGTTGTCTTAGTTGTTTGAAGGCTTGATTGTGTGTACCTAAGTTGAGGTTACTCTCTACTTTCTTGCTTTTTCTTTTCCTGTAGTTTGATGCTGCTTGCCCTTTCATAGTTATGTTGGGTTTCACTTTCTGTGTTCCGAATTCCTTGAAGAATCTTTTGTAGTGGTGACTTTGTGGTCACATATTTTTTTAGATTCTGCTTATCATGGAAGACTTTTATTGCTTCATCTATTTTGAATGTTAGTTTTGCTTGGTAGAGTATCCTGGGGTTGAAGTTATTTCATTCAGTGCCTGGAAGATCTCACCCCAAGCTCTCTTGCTTTTAATGTTTCTGTTGAGAAGTCTGCTGTGATTTTGATGGGTTTACCTTTGTATGTTACTTGTTTTTTCTCTCTTACAGCCTTCAGTATTCTTTCTCAGGTCTCTGTGTTTGTTGTTTTAATGATAATATGCCATGGGGTAGATCTATGTTGGTCTGGTCTGTTTGTTGTTCTGGAGGCCTCTTGCATCTGTATGGGAATAGATTTATCTAGATTTGGGAAATTTTCTGTTATTATTTTGTTGAATATATTATGCTTTCCCTTTGCTTGCACCTCTTTTCCTTCTTCAATGCCCATGATTCTCAGGTTTGGTCTTTTGATGGTGTTGGTGAGTTCTTTCATTTTCTTTTCACAGGTCTTGAGTTGTTTAACTAATAGTTCTTCGGTTTTTCCTTTAATTACCATTTCATCTTCGAGTTCTGAGATTCTGTCTTCTGTTTGTTCTGTTCTGCTGGATTGGCCTTCCATTTTGTTTTGCAATTCTATTTCATTCTTTTTTCTGAGATTTTCCATATCCTGAGTCGTTTCCTCTTTAATGTTGTCAATTTTTGTCCTGAGTTCATTTATCTCTTTATTAATCATGTTCTTTGTTTCACTTTGGTGTTTATACAGTGCTTCTATGGTTTCTTTTATTTCTTCTTGTGCTTTTTCAAATTCTCTATTTTTGTTGTCTTGGAATTTCTTGAGTTTGGTTGACCATATCCAATATCATCTCTATAAAATTCTCATTGATTACCTATAGTATTTCTTCTTTTAGATTATTCTTGTGGGCTTCATTGGATTCTTTGGCATAGTTTATCTTCATTTTGTTGGAGTCTAGATCTGAGTATCTGTTTTCTTCACTTCCCTCTGGTTCCTGTCCTAATTTTTTGCTGTGGGGAAACTGGTTTCCCTGTTTTTTCTGTCTTCCCGTCATTGCCCTTGGTGTTGTTATTGTCCCTGTACTGTGTGTAATTAAGTATTTTCTAGCTTGTAATAATAACAGTGGTGATATTTAGAATGGACGAGTGAGAGGAGATGGAAAGCAAAGAAGATAAAGAAAAAGGGAAAAAAATAAACAAACAAGTAGAAAAAAACAAAACAAAGAAACAAAAAAGTTTCAAAGATATAAACAAGGAGAGATAGTGTACTAATCAACAGTAAGCTGAACAGGCATTAGAGAGACAGAGAGAGGATTGAAAAAAAATAAAAAATAAGTAAATGAAAAAAAAATCTCCAAGTTCAAATGCAATAAAGTTTCAGTCTTAATAATTTTGGTGTTCGTCCTTCAGCCTCCAATCCTGGAGATGGTGTCTCAGAAGTAGTTCTGTTGTTGTCTCATCAAAGGGGAAAAAAAACAAACCAAACAAAACAACACAGAACATAAAAAAAAACACCACAAAGTGTCCCAAATTCAAATGCAATACAGTTTCAGTAAGTTTTTCAACATGCAGGTGTAGTTCAGTTGTTGTCTCTTCAAAGGAAGAAAGAAAAAAAAGAGTCTGGAGACAGTTCTGTGAATGGCTATCTGTGGCTGTGGCTCACCAGCCCACTGCTGTCAGCCTGTTGTTGCTGGAGGCTCTATTTATGCAGATCTCAGGGATGAGCTTAACACTCATCTGGCCCCTCAGGCTTTGTTTACTTAGAGTTCTCCTGGGCATGACCGCCACTGCTATAAGCTTTCCCCCTTCCAAGCACACTGGGGGTGTTGACACTGCACCAGCTTTCTCAGGTCTGCATGTTTATTTACAATTCACATGGGAAGTGGATCTTCCCCCCTCTCCTGTGGAGTTTTCCTCCCACTGCCACTTTTACAAGCTTTCCCGCTCCTGGTTGCTGGGTGTGTGCCACCGCTCCTACCTTCTCAAGCCAGCTTGTTGTGAAGGATTTCCCCTCCCCCCCTTCGGCACTCAGGGCGCCCTGCCCTCTTTGCTATGTGTCTTTTTTGTTGTTATTGCTTATTATTCATTGTTTTTTTTTCTTTTTCCCTTGAGTGGGGGTCGGTCTGTCCAGGGGACTATGCTGATCTGGCCCAGGGTTGTCTGTGGGAGTACCGCATGCCGCTTAGCTCCCCTTGTGGTCTGCATCTTCCCAAGCTGTCTGGGCGCTGCCATCTGGCAGTGGCACAGGAGCCCTCCTGGTTTCTCCATTTAACATGAAGTGGAGATGCTATGCACAGGCTGGAGGTGTGGAGGAGTCAAAGTTTTGCCTCTTCTCAGTGGTTTTTCCTCTAAGGTGTATCTCCAGTGTCTCTCCAAGATTTTACTTTAGGAGGCATGCTTTCTGCTTCCTCCCTCTAGCTGCCATCTTGGAATCTCTGATCATGAACTCTTTAAGTGCCATGGCCCAAGCAGTCCTCAGATCCCAGTTGCTTTTCCTATCTAGTAAGTTCTTTCTTCCTCATTGAAATAATTCCAGTATCTGAGAGATCACACATGTTCTAATTTTCTTATAGTAGAAAATAAGACAGAGAAGTCATTTCCTGCTTCCTAAAAAATAAGATGTTCTTTCTCTCTGGACCTTGTCTCTAGGAAAAGTCCATTCTCCCTAGCTATACTCTCCTCTTTGCCCTAGGAATACGTTAAATAACTGTGAGATGTAAGAAGAGGGATTAATTTTATTAGTCTGGGAAAAGTCAGTAGAGAAACCACACAGTAGTTTGAATAGAGAAAGTTTAAATAAGTATTAACTATAAGAGGGGATTGGTTAGAAAGAAGCAAAGAGAGCCATAAAGAATATTGGACTAAGATATAAAGAGCATACACTATACCTACAGCTGAACTAAAATACCTAGGTAGAGCCTTTCCTCTGTGTTGTGCTCCAGTTCTTGTAAGAGAGGGTACAGTAAATGGTCACTGGATAGCAGCAAAATTGCTGTGATACGTCACCAGCTAAACTTGGTGGATCCAGGCACTGGAGGCTGACGGCTGTAATCCTAGGTACTTGAGTGGTTGAGATCCAGAAGATCATGATTTGAGGCTAGTCAAGACAAATAGTTCGTGAGACCTCATCTCTATAATAACCAGAGCAAAATGGACTAGAGGTGTGGCTCAAAGGGTAGGGTACCTGTTTTGCAAGCATGAAGCCCTGAGTTCAAACCGAAAAAAAAAAAACCCACAGGTACCTAGCCTGGCATGACCTATCTGTAGTCCCAAGACTTAAGAGGCTTAAACAAGAGAATTTCTTGAGTCCATGAGTTTGAGACTAGCCTGGGTGACACAGTGAGACTATGTCCCCAAAAAACAGGTTTCTGGTCCCCCCCAGATTAATAACAATAACAACAAACTTGGTGGAATTCTGCCCTGTGGGACTTCTAGAAAATCTACTCTATATAGTCCAGGGGTAGATGTGAAGCACTCTGATGCAAAACCATCTGACCGAAAGACTCTGGGGGAAGCTTTTGGCTGCTGGGTGCTGTTGATCACCATGTACTACAGCAGCTGCATGCTTGAGAAGTTGCACACACTTTAGGAACCTGGTTCTGGGGAAGGTATTTGAGTAGTTGGAACTGACCCCTGGGGGAGCTGGATACCTGCACTACAGAAGCCTAGCAAGTGAGTACCCAACACACCTGAACCAGGGAGAAAAGCCCTTTCCTCCTGAAATGTCTTTCTAGCACCCTTTGTTCACAAAGCTTAATGCTGTGATGGTTGGCAAAGGAAAAATAGTTAAAGGGCTCCAAACCATTTTTATAGAGCAGGCAATAAGGGTGAATTTGGAGGGAGCTAAGAGCAAATACGACAACTGCCACACCGACTCAACTCAGGTAATAGTCCTTAAGTAAAAGTAACTGTCTTCATAGTGTTATCTCCAAGCTCTAGCTCATATTCTGAGTGATCTCCCATCATCTTTTTCTAATAGTTTTATGTTTTTGAGTTACCATACATTGATAATATGAGGGAGTTTCATTGATAGCTCCATATATATGTACAGGGTACTTTGGACAAGTTCACCCCCCTCCATTATATTCCCATCCTCCCCTCACTCTTCCCGCTTCTCATTCTCTTATAAGTTGAGGACGAGGAGCTAGAAACCAGTTTCTCCCTATCTTCCTATGTGTTTTATCACCCTTCCCACATCCTGTGTAATATCCGCCCCAATAAAAAATAGAAGATATAGTTCCAGCTCAACTGTGCAACCTCTCATGCTCTCATAGCCAAATCCAAGTTACCTTCAACTGTATCCTCCATTTACCATCACTGTACCAGTAGGGATGGGGACAATCATTTGATGATTGAAATAGAGGTTGCAGAGTGCAGTGGTTATAAGCATGGATTTTAGAGACAGGTTTGGATTAGAATTTTTGCTCTGTCACTTATTGTGTGTAATCTTGAGCACATTGCCTAGTCTGTTTGAATCTCCATGTCTTCAGCTATAAATGAAGATAGTCATACCTGCAACTCAAGAGTGTTGTGAGGATTAGGCACAAGTAATCTACTAAACACAGTGCTTGACACCTAGGGTCAAAAGAAAGAACTACTTCAACTCTTGGCCCCATCTTTTACTTTGAGTAAATTACTTCAAGTTCAAAGACTCAGTTTGTTCCTCCATAAAATTAGGATCATAATAATACTTACCTCCTAAGGTTATTGTAAAGATAAGATTCATATAAAATGCTTAGTGCAATAATTAGCACACAGGAGGTACTATATGCAAAGGTATGCCCATCAGGCATTGTGCTGTATATTTTACATTTGTTCATTTGTTTGCTGTCATATTTCCATTGTCTTCCCTTTACCTGCTCTAGCCTCCCTACTCCAGTGCTCTTGTCTATAGAGGCAGCACAATATTCTTCACTAAATGACTGCTGCTACAGTGAGCAAACCCAGCTACCATCCAGACCCTCTTCTCGGCCTAGAGGCCCTCTTGAGAGGGCTTAGTTCTTCATTCTGGTTTATGACAAAAGGTCTTCATCCCTTGGAAAAGATTTAATTTGCTTAGTAGTTATACAATTGCTTCTCTGAAGTTGGTCACATACCAAGGGAAGAAAAAGCCAACTCACAAACCTCTAAATCATCATAAAATCGAACTCTTATTCTACTTCCAGTCATTAGAGAGAGACTGGGAGGAAAAGGAAAATGAGACTAAATCTTGTTGAAAAGGACATGTTTTTATAGTGTCAGCATGATATGTCCCTGGCTGAATGCAGACCAAGTAAAACATTCGAATTCCTCCTTTATTGGAAAAACTTCAAAAGCTTCACAAGCAGTCATTTGTATTCATGTATAAATATTTGGTTGCTTTATTGCATATGTGAAATCCCCAGGTAAGACATCTTATAACCTTACTGTTTGAAGCTGATGCTGCTTATCAAGAGACAGAAGTAGGCATGAAAATTGTAGAAGCCTGTAACTGTCCAATTAGTATCTTCCACTGGGCATGCATGTCAAAGCTCTTCTGTCATGGAACCCCTCAGCCTTATTTTCAGTGTGTATCCCATAGTCATTTATCCTACTAAAGGAGCCTCTGCTTCACAAGGAAATCCCATAAGGGAAAAAGCTTTGCTTTGTTGGAGATCTCTTTATTTTGCAGTTGATGAAGGGTAAAAGGTTTATTTCTAAGACATTTCCTTGGAACTCACAAAGATGTTTAGCTAAAAGAGTGAGCTATTATGTCATATGGTGAAACTGTTTATTTGTGTAGTCCAACTTCTTTTGTCTCTACAGTTTGCAAACTGAGAGGTGTCCTAGACAGTAAGGTATACATGATATTCCTGGGCTTTTCTTTTAAACATACACTTGTGAAAATCCCTACTCTGTCATTTGATATTATTACTAAGCAAGAATCTCAGGTTTGACTTCCCAGCACTAGAGTATGCTGAACATGCCATGCCTAACATTGCAGCTTAGATATTCCTCCAGGCAGAAATTGTAATCCTGACTCATCTAATTATTACTCAGACCATACCTAAGAAACTTTGCAATTGGAATCTATTTGTAATGAGCTTGCCTTGATCATCACCTCCAGAAAAACAGGACTGACTTCCTCATCTTCTCACATGGCCTATCCAACTTTCTAAGCAATTTCAGTAGTAACCCTAAACTTAACACTAAATGGCAAAGACAGGTTTACCCAAATAAGGCCTTGGAATTCAACCAGTCTTCCAACAGATAAGCATTAGTACTCATTGCAGTGCAGACTCAATGGGTAGAAATACACAGGAAAGGACAGGTGACAAGGTACCTAAGCAACCACTACATGGTGAAGTAGACTAGATCTGCCAGCAAGAGACCCAGGTATTGGGCGAGGATAACAAAAGAATTCTAAAGGGCAGCAAATATGGCACTTCTATTTCCATTGCTTCTACTGATTTGAAGGGAGAGCTCCATGTTATCTGTGCAATTTTTTAAGTTTTTCTTTTCCACCCTCCCAAGCAGAAGTCAGCAAGGACAACTGTTCAGTCTCTGCTTCCCAGCTACCCCTACTTGACACACCTAGTGCATGGAATGGAATAGGTGTGGATGTTGGCATCTGTTTTTCTTTTTAGACTCAAAACCAACTGGGAGGCAATTTTAAATGACAATTTCTTTAAAGAATGAAAACATATTTAACAGATAAGTGATTAGCATTTCATCCCCTGGGAAGACACAGTATGAGAATATGTTAATATTTCTTTAGAAAAGATTTTTACATTTGGATTAATGTGAGGAATAACTATCCAAAAAGTTTTCCTTAATGCTAAAAGAGATTTAGATTTCTTAAGGAGACTACAGCTATGGGTAGGAGTATCAGCTTATTTATGGGACATGTTCAGGTGAAAAGTAGGTCCCCTATCTCAGGACCAATATTTATCCAGTATGCACTGTGTTATCATATCAATTTTAAAATATTGGAAATCTTCTGTACTGGTTGATAAAAAGGCATTTCCAGGAGCCCCATCAATGATAACCCATCACCCAGCCCACTCTGACCCCCTAGTAACCTCTAGGCTATCCCATAGACTAGCAATAATGAATTCATCCCTGGTATAGCAAGGGGTTCTCCTAGCTTCTGCTCAATGCTAAGGTTCAGTGTCTAATTATGTTTGGTTGCCCATATCATACTGGTGTTTGAATATTTTGAATATTATTCCTGGTTCCCCTGACATTATCCATATGATTTGTGGCCATTTTTGTAGTAAGAACCAACCAGCTTGCAGTAAGATTTCTCATAGTTTTTTGTTCATATAAAGAAGAAATTAGTATAGAAAATATTAACAAGATTAACTTGAGGAAAAATTTTATAAAAGTTGGGGAAAACATGTTTACCTAAAAGAGACAAAAAATATTGTGAGCCCCAATTGTCTAGCATTACATTGTCAGCAGATTGGAGGAAATAAAAATTAATACAGGTATGATGCCTATTTTTTCATTCAATATGCTGTATCCAGGGGGCAATTTAACAGCATATTAGGTCCACCCCTGTCCTCAAGAGTTATTACAGTCTAGTAGGGGAAATGTCATAAGCAACTAGTTGACTAATCATATGAGATAAAATTCTAATAGTCATTTATGCTATTATGCAAAATATCTCTTAGAAAGGTACAAAGTCAGCATACTTTCTGTGGTACAAGAAAACCCCCAGACTGAGAAACATTCAGTTTCTGGGAAACAAATTGGGAGAGTCCATTACTCAGAACCAGATTTTCCCTGTGATGTTAAGTTAGTATGACTCTGAAATGATAAGTAATGTTTTAATGCTACGAACCTTGACTATTAAGGAAAAACTTACTGAAATAAGTAGAATGATTCAAAGCAGACCATTGCAGGATTCTTTCTGCTCCTATAATGGAAACAAATTGGATAGTTTTTATTCCCTTATCATCCTCTATGAATTATATTTGCTAATAGAATGCAAGTATCACTGGTAAAGAAAGAAGAGCAGAGATGAATCATTATAATGAATGTTCAAATAAAGAGCATCAGATTCAGAAAGCTATGTTATTATATTGCCTAAATAAAATGAACCAGGATTTCCCACTGCAAAGACTCTTAAGCCTTTGTATATAATATGTTTGTTAAAGTGCAATGACTGGAACACTGATTCCTCTGGAGTAGCACTTAGTTGTTACAGAGGCTTCTGGAAACCAGAAAGAATTTTCCTGTTTAGGTTCTTTTAGCGCCTTTGGGGAAGATTCATCCCCTCTGATTCATTGGTATCCATTTGGCTTCTTTGTGAATAACAGTGTTCTGCCCCACACTTTCTACCACCAGCCGGAATGGGAAGGATATTGCAGAAGGATGGCATGTCTTGTACCATCCCCAGCCTACTCACCTTCCATTCTCCCTGGGATCTCTGCCACTTGCCAAATGGCTTCCTGTGTACGAAGGTTATAGAGTTTAATGTTGCATCTGTGGGTGGTAGGTAAGGGGCTGTGTAGTTGTCATACATCGGATTCACCTTACTCTTTTGACTCACTCATTGAGTCAATTCTTACAGGGTGCCTACTATGTACCTAGTGTAGCCTTTTAAATTTTATACCTAGAAGTCTATCTGACTTTGCTTTCCCACATGGTTTGACCAATTCACTGGTGTCCTGAAATGCATCACCTTCAATTCTTTTCTCTGATGAGCTTAACTGGACTTTAATAATAATAATATTGTCTTGTGGCTGTCATCTGAAAAAAGGCTGCAGACTCTAGGTTAGATTGTAAGCATCAAATTAATTTTACTGCAAAGGTCAGGCTGCTCTCCTGGCATTCTGTTGTGCTTGAAGGCTGGTCCCTGCATGCTTGACCAAAACCTTCCTGTCTGAGCTATATTCAAAACAGATTTCAAGATATAGCCAGATTGAAGACCAGACATTTGGATATAAAAAGCTATACTCTGACCCCATAGAAATAGCAAGCAACTGCAGTAATTCCACTTGTATATGCAATAGATCATCATCTCTAGAAGATGATGGGCTTTAAGCTCAGTGCCTCTTACTCCAAAAGCAAATGCCTGCTCATCTTTTCCACCTTGCTGCTCATGTCAGAGTAAAGAAATATTTCTTCCCAAATGACTTCTAAGCTTGCTTGTCTGAGAAGTGTTGCCCTTGGGGAAGCAAGACCTATCACTGGGGTTTGGCTCAAAAAAAGACATAATCAGATTCCGATAATGGCAGACACGTTCATCCTGGTTCCCTTTAACCTTCATCTGTCTTCCTAATTTACCATGGGCTCTCTCTTTACAGATCACTTCCTTTGGCCAACCCTGTTATGAGTCCATGCACTCCTGATATATGTGTGTAATATACTCATCAGTTCAAATTCTACAAGTAACGTTCATGTAATAACTTGCCGTTTATACTCCTGGAAAAAATCGAAAGATGGACTCTGAGGCCATAAAATAGCATCTAGACTATTGTCAGAACTATAATAGCTGGAAGGTATAGAAGCTGGGGTCACAAACAGACTTCATAGAGTATGACAGATCCTTTGGGCATAATTATGGTCTCTTTCAAATGCTCACCTTTCTATTTTAGAGAATGGATGCTATAGATAGAAATGCAATCAGCTCATGATTCTGAATTTTATTCTTCCTAATGAGACATTTACAAGTAAATCCAGGGAAGCACTGTTTTCTGTCACTTGTTGCAAAGTTCAGCTTTAACCTTTGACAATACTACTGCAGGTGCACTGTGTGCACAAAAAAAATGTTCAGTGGTTGAGTACACTATTCCCCCTGCCCAGGTCTCCCACAGCCAGCACTGTTTGCAAGAAAAGGCAAGGTGAGATGTACAGCCTGTGGCTGTGGAACAGGAGAATATAAAGTCAAATGGCTCAATAAGGTATCATCAATGATATCAATGAACAACAGCAAAAGTGCCCAAATGGACCCAAAGTACTTTTTTTGAAGAAAATTCAATCCTACCATGCAAGTGGGATAACATTTCATCTGGACAAGCACACAAGTCAAATACCTCAATTTATCAAAGCGAATGAAACCTGAGCCACCTTGTATGTCTAATAACTAAAACATGTGATTCATTAACCTACAACCCAGATTATCTGCCTTCTGTGTATATATAGACATGCCAACCAGGTAGACTTGCCTGAGAAGCATTGTTCCCAGGGAAGTAGACCCTATTGATGGAGTTTGTTTTAAAAATGATATTATCATAGTCAGATAATGGCAGTTACCTTCATCTTGGTTTCCTCTAACGCCATCTATCCTTCTTATTTTGTCTCATGCTATCTCCTCTTCATCTCCTTTAGTCACCCTGTTGTAAGTGCACTTACTGCTGGTGGAAATGTCTAATATATTTGTCAATTTATATTCTACTAGTAACTTTCATCTGAGAATTTGCTCACATACCAATCTTTTAGGTTTTCTCATTCTTTTCATCTAACCAGTAGGACAATCAAGCTTGTCACTTTATACTTACACTTCCTATGGAGTCTTATTTGGCCTTTATTTTGTGTGAGAATTTGACTTCCCCCAGCCCCAAGTAAATTATAAGTTCTCTGAGGGAGGGAAGAACTTCAGTCTTTTGAGAGTCTTCTGCTTCTTTCATGTCCCTCTCAGGCACTAACATGAAACAGTGTAGGGGCTCAAAAAGTACCTGTAGTTCATTGTAGATCCAAATGGATCATTACTGGTTTCTGGATTCAGATATACTTCTTTCCTTCCCAGAAGTAAAATTTTACCTCTGAAGTTATACTATACTCTGCAGAAGTAAAAATGTATTCTATGGTTCTCTGCTTTGAGCTACAATCGGATTTTCCAAGTACAGTGGTTTAAGGATTATATGTTTTTCACTGTAGTCGAGAGGGAACTGAAAACTCTGACCCAAATTCATTGCATTCCATAGAGGCCTTTGCCTCTACCTCCGCTCCCTTTATAACCCAAATCATGTTATACAATGATGGTGACATCTATGCTCATTTTCACTTAAAACCTCTCCATGCCTCTCTGTTTTCCTCAGAAAAATCAATATCGATCTGCTTTCCAGGGATGTTTTGAGGATACAATGCTGATAAGGAAACACTCTCTATGAGAGAATATTGATGACAGTTGTTTTGTGGCCACAGAAGGAAAGGGCACTCAGTAGTAATTGGGGGCCATGTTTAGCCACCCAACCACCCATTATCATTAGTACTCAAATCAATTCTAATGCATCATAATAATACAGCTTGTAATCCACATGAAGGGGGATAATTTATTGTCAGGAGGTGATTGTTAGTAATAACAAGCTGTTTGAACATATTCTGAACACAGTTGTACACTTCTCTTTTGTTTTTCTTCTTCCTTTGTTTGCAAGACTAATATTTACCCATTTGTCTATCCTATTTTCTCATTTTACACTGAATATTGTAGTATTGTTTTTACTCTTTTTTTTTTCGGTACTAGGGATTGAATTCAGGGTCTACACCTTGAGCCACTCCACTAGCCCTTTTTTTGAAGGGTTTTTGTTGTTTTCAAGATAGGATATCGACAAACTTTTTGCCTGGGCTGGCTTCGAACCATGATCCTCCTGATCTCACGCCTCCGGGCGTGAGCCACAAGTGCCTGGCTGTTTTTACTCTCTCTCTTTTTTTTTAAAGTTTATTTTCTCAATGAACAGCTAGAACACAGAAGACTGATTTGGAAAAGCAGTGTAAGTAGCCAAGTCTGATTTAAGAATGGTGGTGGATTTTATCACTCAGTTTTATTAATGGACCTCATTCTGGCTGTATCCTGTTTCTTTCCCTAATGCATTTGTATAAAAGCCCTTGCCTCTTGCATTAACCCCTTTGGCTGGTGTTAACTCATTCCTGGGCATTTGTTGCCATAGCTACAGCTGCCCCTCAGCTAGAGGCTCTGTGCTCCCTCCTACAAAGGCCATGTGGGGCTGGCCTGCTTGTTCTAGGCGTCAGCTGTTAGATGGAGGGCAAGAGCCTAACAACCTCAGAGGTCAAACAGCCTGTCCTGTGTACTTAAGCCCTATCTATTTTTATTTTTTAACAGCAGATGGGCATGTGGCTGTCTTGCCTCAAGGCTGGGAAACATGTGTGGGAACATGACCATCACTGTTATTCTCTCATCCCCTCTGGGTACCCAAGCAGGTAGCCTAACTCCATATTCAAAAAGATATTGATATTTTCCCCTCTGTTGTCTGAATCTCTTCCTTCAACACCTGAGGCAGCTGTAGGGAATTGTTTGCAACTTGCATCTGTTCACAGAAATAATTGTCAGTAGTTTTATGGAGCATCTCTTGTGTGTGTGTTTTTGCCCATTTACAGATTTGATTATGTCATTTGCAGAATGGAAATGTGGCTTTCTACTGCTTACTGTCATTCTCATAGATCTTCAAGGAGAGATCCTTTTTAAAAACGAAATGGAAATGGCATGCAAATAGTTACGTTAATATCACACAGGCTAAAGTCAGGACTTCCAGAAGGTTCCTCAGGCACAAACTGATCAGTGATGACCATATCTTGTATTCATTTCTATTTGAGTTACCAGCCGGCACCATCCTATGAGAAGTGAATGCAAAGAGAAAATATTACTTGCCTGTCATGTGTAACTACCTTCTTCCCTGGACTCCAGTACTGACGTAGACCAGACCTAACACAATTCCCACACGTGCAGATTGACCAGGTACGGTGAGATTTGAGGAAGTTGTCTGAAGGTGGAAATTTTCCACATACAACATTGAAAAAGAAATTTTAATTTTATCTCTGCTGTGTCAGCTTTGCAAGGAAGCCAGCAAGGAAAAATCTACAGATTAACTCCAGAGTTAGAAAATTCATAACTACTTAGCCTTTACCTTGACTTTAATAGAATTGATGTCATCAACAGTAGCAGCAAAACACCAGCAAAATTAACAGGTAACATTTGTATAGCACTTTACAGCTTTCGAAATACTTTTACAATTGCTATCCTTGTTCTGACCATCTCACAAATCCTGTAAAATTAGTATTATTATTTTGTGTTTGTTTGTGATGAGGAAATGCAGGCCCAGAGACCTTAAGAGACTTGACCAAGATTGCACAGCCAGTAAACAGCATAGTGTTCTGTCTCCAAACCTCTGAGTATCCATGTTAGGCAATACTCACTGCCCTATAACTTGCTCTCTAGTCTTCTGCCACCTCTATGGTCCCAAGACCCCTGAAATTCCAGGTAAACAAATTAAGGCCTGAGTAGAGATTTTCTTGGAAAGCAAAAGTAAAGTAGCTGAGTTACAAAAGAATTACTGTCTACACATGTGGATTCATTGCTAAAGGATATCTTTAATACTCATGTTTATTTCTAGACCATAAACTACTACTGTAGCTGAAAAGGGAAGATTGGTAAGTGACAGAGAGGGGAGAAGTGAGAGGGAGGGCAGCACAGAAAGCTCTTAGCAACTGAAGAATCCTTTAGAAATTAAAACATTTCTGAAGAGACATTATCAACATATGTAGTAGAACTGTGAAGATAAGCAAGGAATAATTAACGCAAAACTCTGACTAGTGGTCATCCTTGAGGGGAGCTACAAGGGATTAGAGAGGGGCATGTGTGTATTTTGGGTACATAATTTTCATAGCATCGTTTTTAAAATAATTTATACTTGTCTCTTATAAACTCTCCTTTGTACCTACACAATATTTAATTTAAAAATAGAAAAAGATATTGCGAGGTAGTGGAAAATAGGATTTGATATACAGAAGTGCTGTTACAATTGTAAAGAAGAAAACTTTTTACAAAAGCCATAGCTATTTTGCTTTGACAGTATCTTCCAGTGACATAACTATTACTTTCTCAACAAGTGGTGATTTGTGTAGACAGCATACTTTCCCAGAATGTTCTGGGAGTCTCCAAGTATTTCTGCTGCCTTGCCCCTCACTTCACCTCACCTCTTCTAGCTTCTGTGAGAGATAAGAAAGGTAGTGTGATCATTTGGGAATTTGAAGTTAAGTGTTTGAATTATAACCATGGATTTATGTGTTACTACCCAAAGACTTATTACCTTTATGGCTTTCCTTGGTGTTAGAACTAACAGAGAATGCAGTGAACAGGTGTGCTTGTATATTTATTTTCATCAGTGGTTGGTTTCTCTCCGGCCCACCTAGCACACTGTATAAGCACAGGCTGTCAGGAATTACAGCTTTTCTTCCATGTGGAGATAAGTGGATAAGCAAATACTCCCAGCCTGATTTTCTTTCCAATTCATTATTTACAGGGAATTCACCCTTTGTAATCATTTTTCAAATCAAATTTGCTCTAGCAATGTCTGTAAGGTTTGCTCTGGAGATCATCACCAGCCTATATGCTTTTATTTTTTAACAACTTGTATCTCCTCCATATTAATGCCAATTAAAAAAACAAGGATAGATTAAAGGTAATGTCACTAGTGGCCTGAACATTCACTCAAGAAGAAAATTTAAGTTATAGCAGAAATGGATAAAAGAACAAAAAATCAATAACTTATATGTATTTTCTATTTGGACTAATGTTACTTATTAAAATATTCAGAAGCACTATCTAGTAAAACAGTGGCAAAACACACCATGTATAAGATAGTTTCCAGGAAAGGCACTATTAGTAACACTGTCCCAGAATCACGAACTGCCAACCAAATTTACTTGTATAAGATTATTCCTGGAGTAGATTGATTTAGTGGGTGTCCTCTACCCAGCTGTCATGGAGGTTACAGCCATGACCATAAGCTCCCTTAGTCTTGTTGGAAAGCTGGCCATGAAGAGAAAGTTATTATCCTGCCTACTCATTGCCTGCCTGTACCCTTGTCATGGGTAATCGAGATGTGACACTGAATAGTTCTGGCTTTCTTCCACCACAGATGGGAGAATCAGGAGGGAGAGTATAGATCCATGTTTTTAGAGAAAAAAAGCAAATTAGTTTTGGCAGCAGTTCTAGTGGCTTTGAGGTATATACAGTGAAGAAGGGTGATAATACTGGAAATATTTTGAGGATTTTATTAGCAGTACCACTTTTGGAAAATGCATCAATTGGAAGAGAGAAATACAAAATAGTCCTGCTGTTCTTTCTGGTAGCATTCTTGGTAATGAATGTGTTAAAAAAAATCATGTTATTTTTTGTTGTAAATACATCCCCCACTATTATTAGTGGCTGGTTCCTATCCTGATATTTTCATCTCCTTTTCCCTAAAGGAATTAAAATATTCCCCTCTCTCTTCACCCTGCCCCCGCAGTGGCCCTGTTTTTCCTCTGCTATCAGAGATAATGCCTGCAATTGTTACAACATTAATAATAATTACTAGTATTCTACAACCACTCACTGAGCTAAGCACTGCAATATACACTTTTCACATATTTTCTCCTTTAACCCTCACTACAGCCTTATAATATAAGTGCTATTATTATCCTCATTTGCCAGATGTGGAAATAAAACATAGAGATGTTAAGTCACTTCCAAGCATAACACAGCTAATGAGTTATAGGACAGGATTAGAACTCAAATCTAATCCAAAGGCCATGATCTTAACTGCTGTTGTAGCTCCATTTTTCTTCATTCAGCATCATACTGTGTAAAGGGCTAGGAGTTTATCATGCTTGGTCTAGCCAAATGTGTGCTGGTAGCTGATGGTACTATGGTATAGTTTTCAAAATGAAATGAATCATTTTGAAACATGAAGGGTAGTGGGGGTAATGTGAAGTTATGTATAGTAATGGCTATTATTTCCTGATTATTTGTCAAATCAGGGTAAAGTTTAGAAATTCCAGCTAGACTACCTGTGGTAGTAAAGAAGTTCAAAAGGAGCCAGGGCTGCTGACCCAACACATAGCCATTAGTCACTGCCTCCTGTGGCTGTATGTGTATATATATAGCATTGCCCTTAATATTTGAGGATGGCCCTGCTGAGGCAGCTAGTACTCAAGCCAAAGTTCCCATTATAAGTAGGATTTAACACTTGACTTGTTTGTAGGCATCATAGCCATGGTCCCACCCTCCACCTTAGACCAGGGCCTTGTAATTAGTGGTTTGCAGAGCAATTCAACAATATAATCTACTATCCATCCTCTCAGAGCCCAACCAACTGGAGAATACAAAACAACTCCAGTTGCTCAACATTTTACTTTTAGGAGAAAATAGTAATAAGGAAACTGATATGGAAAATACTCTCCACTCATACCCATCACCCCAAACAAGAACAATTCTTTTCTAAGTTTTAGACTCAGCAAAAAACAGCCTTATCCTATGTCATTTTAAGATATCCATAGTAACATGATAATTGGTTTATATTCCAAACTCAGTCTAAAGTCAGGTGACTGCATATTGGCATCACTTCCTCTATGCTTCCCTTCCCTCCACCACCACTACCTCTCATCCCAGCAGAGTAACTGCCTCCTCCTTCTTCATATTTCTATTTAGCCATTATTGATCCATACAGTAGTTTGTTTTCATATCTGCCTCTCACCAGTCTATAAACCTCTCAAGGGGAAGGGACACATGGAATTTTTACCTTGGTACCACCACATACCAACTTAGTACCAAGTTCATTAAATTAATATTCAAAATATATTCTGAAGCCCTCCAATAACTGCACTCAAAGATTCAGTCACAGCTAACACATATTGACCACCTGTGTTGTTTTCACTACAACCCTGTGAAAGGGGTAATATCATTCTCATTTTTAGATGAAGAAATTGAAGCTCAGTGTTTCTCAAATTTGTAATGGGGATAAGAGTTACCAAACATACTTGTTTAACAGGCACACAGATTCCCTAGTACCACCAGATGAACATCTCAGCAGTGGACCCTGGAAATCAGCCTATTTAGCAAGTATCTTGGGTGATGTGATGCACATGGTTGGAACGCACTTTGACAAACACAGGTGTCAGTGATGGCTGCACAGCAAGTACATAGTAGAGCAGAATTCAGACTGCTCTCCTAATTCCAGATCTAGTTCATGCTATATTTATCTTTGTTACACTCTATCTCTCATGGCAAGGAAGTAGACTGGAACATGTTGGAAAGATTTTCAGCAACAAGGATAAAGCAAAACTGCTCATGGATTAACCCCAGGACTGTTTATTTTTTTCCTCCAAGATATCCTGCCAGACTTCCAACAGGATTGCCAAGTCACCTCTTACACAAATTACCTCAGGAAAGCATAAGCCACAGAGCTTTTAGAACTTACTGAGTTTATGCTTCTATTTTTTCTTTTTCTATGCTGCTCCACCCCCTGAACCACCACCACTAACAACCATACCATTAATTTAATGAGCATGCTCAGTGCCTGAAATGCAATTAGTTGATTTGTTAAATATGAAAATTGCTAGTTGAAAACCAATAGCTACAACATGTGGGATACCAGTTGTAATATTAATATGTCTGTTTCAAAACCAGGGGCAAGAAGTGAGTGACTTAAGAGGAAATTAGTGCAGATGTTAAAGGAGCTGAGGTAGGTAGCATTTTTTAGGCCAATTTACACTTTTTGGTATTTTTTACCTAAATGTTTGGTGACGAACTATGGGATAAATGTGATGATGCCACATTAAAGACTAAGGGTCACAGTCAATCATTCACTCTAGACCAAGATGACATTGGTTTACTGGTATCTCAGAAGTCCAAAAAGTTGAGAGGTTGGTGATTATGGACTATAGTCCAGAAAAGCTCAGGAGAACCCGCCTCTGCTCTTGCAGACTGAAAAGCCCTCCAGTGTTCCCACAGTGGAGCTTGATGGGGTTTCAGGACTCCTGGATCCAACCTCACCTAATCTCCTGGCTCACATTCATCTAATAACCTTGAAGTGACAAAGAGTGTCCCTGAGCATCTTCAACCCATGCCAACCCACCCTGGAATAACAAAGGAGGTCCCTGACTCCAGATCAGAGATGTGAGAGGAGACCTCCTCAGGGAAGCAAAATTTTTTCTTCCTTAACAAGAAAAAAGGAAGGGAAAAAACAAAGGAATTGGGGTTAAAATCATGATTAAGTGCTTGTTTTGTGTCAAATATTGAGTTCAGCATTCTTAGTTATGGTATATAGCTCAGTGGTTAAAAGTGTGGGCTCCAGAGCTATACTTTCTGAATTTGAATTCTAACTCCAGCATTACCTGTATCTGTGGCAACTTGAGTGATTTCCAACTTCTTTGTGTTTCATTTTGCTTATCTGTAAGATTCCTATAATGATAAATATTACCTGTCTCACTGGGGTATTGTGAGAATAAATCTTTAAAACACTGTTTGATACATAATAAACATTTAATCGATATTAGGAATCAACACCATGGTCTGCAACTATAGATGAATAAACAACTTAAAAAGTTTGTGGAACTCTCCTGAAGTCACACTGCTAGTAGGTAGTAGAACTAAGATTTCATATTTGGTCTATCTGGCTCCAAGGTCTATCTTCCTTCTACTAAACATTGTTGCCTTCATAAATATAGGGTATGTGCTTTGAGTTCCTGGAAGAGGCATACACCAAAAACTGTCCTTCTTCCTCACTATACCAACCCACTCCTACTGCAACTGCTACCTTAAGGACTGGCTTGACTTCCTAGATTCTTGTAGATCTAACTAAAAACCTGGAACATCCTTTTAACTACTCTAATATGGAGGTAGTTGTTTCTAGGACCCTCCAGCTTATACACTAGAACAGTGAATATCCCAGGATGGGATCTAGTGTGTGAAAGCACCCCCTACCATAAGGTTTTCATCTTTATACCTTGAATATCAAGCTACATTCACACCCCATTCTGCCACACTCACAATCCATGTGAGAATGATTACCTACTATATAGACTAGCATTAAGACCCATCCCTTCCCTCCCCTCCTTTCCACCCTTCCCTTCCCTTCTGTTCCCTTCCGTTCCGTTCCGTTCCGTTCCCTTCCCTTCCCTTCCCTTCCCTTCCCTTCCCTTCCCTTCCCTTCCCTTCCCTTCCCTAGGAAGAATACAATGTGATGTCCTAATTCCCTTAAGTGACTCTTTGCTCCATCTTAGATAACACTCATAAGAAGGTAAAGTCCTGCTTGTCTAACAGTGTCATCTGTCTCAAGCTGTCTGGGAACCTTGTCTTACAAAAGCTCCTGGCAGTTCTTTCAGCCTGCATAACTATGATACAAGTGTGATGTCACTGCTGGTGACATCTGCAATAGGAGAGAGCATGGGTGTCTGGGGCTTCAGTACACTGTTCACAAACAATGATGGATTGTTAATTTTCAAAGAAAATGAACAAGGACTCAAAATAACCCCTGCAGTGCACAATATATTGCTTCATGAGCAACAAATACCAAACAGAAGATAAAACTTTGAGCCCTAGGCTTAATGTAGACCCCAAACATGATTTGTTCTGCTGTTCCCTTTCCCTTAACCAAAGAACAGAAAACTCAGTATTATTCGGTACTAGGACACCCAATCCTTCCCTTGGCCATAATCTTTTACAACGAATATATATATGTTTTTTGAGACAGGTCTCACTGCGCTTGCTATGTAGCCCAGATTGGCCTTGATCACATGTTCCTCCTGCCTCCACCTCCCAAGTGCTGGGATGAGAGGCATGTATTACCATGCCTAGCCAACAAATACTTTTTGAGTGCCTACTGTGTGCAAGGTTTGTGTGAAAGCCAAACATGGGATTTCCTTCTCTGTTCTGTGTAAGCATTTTCTAAATTTTCTCTCCCTTTCCTTTGTCATGGTAGTGTTTGTAGTGCTATTTCCAGTACCACTCTTTAAACAGTACCCCATCAGCCTTCCATAGTACCTGGACTCCCCACCACAAGGATCATTTTTTCGGTGTGAAGCACAAAAGTAACTGCTGAAAATGTTAACAAATTTGTGGTGTGAGGTACAACCAGATTAGTTTTTTTTTTTTGTTTTTTTTTTCATTTTTCTTTTATTATTCATATGTGCATACAAGGCTTGGTTTATTTCTCCCCCCTGCCCCCACCCCCTCCCTTACCACCCACTCCACCCCCTCCCGCTCCCCCCCTCAATACCCAGCAGTAACTATTTTGCCCTTATCTCTAATTTTGTTGTAGAGAGAGTATAAGCAATAATAGGAAGGAACAAGGGGTTTTGCTGGTTGAGATAAGGATAGCTATACAGGGCATTGACTCACATTGATTTCCTGTGCGTGGGTGTTACCTTCTAGGTTAATTCTTTTTAATCTAACCTTTTCTCTAGTTCCTGGTCTCCTTTTCCTATTGGCCTCAGTTGCTTTAAGGCATCTGCTTTAGTTTCTCTGCATTAAGGGCAACAAATGCTAGCTAGTTTTTTAGGTGTCTTACCTATCCTCACCCCTCCCTTGTGTGCTCTCGCTTTTATCATGTGCTCATAGTCCAATCCCCTTGTTGTGTTTGCCCTTGATCTAATGTCCACATATGAGGGAGAACATACGATTTTTGGTCTTTTGAGCCAGGCTAACCTCACTCAGAATGATGTTCTCCAATTCCATCCATTTACCAGCGAATGATAACATTTCGTTCTTCTTCATGGCTGCATAAAATTCCATTGTGTATAGATACCACATTTTCTTAATCCATTCGTCAGTGCTGGGGCATCTTGGCTGTTTCCATAACTTGGCTATTGTGAATAGTGCCGCAATAAACATGGATGTGCAGGTGCCTCTGGAGTAACCAACCAGATTAGTTTTAATAGCACAGTAGTATAAGAGAGTAAAGCATAAACTTTGGACATTGGGATTGACATACATGTGGTAGATGGGACAGGGTTGTGAAGAAACTAGAGGTATGAGATGAAGTACTCTCTATTAAGAACCCACAAAAATTGCACTTGGGGGTATGATTCAGGTTAGGCCTAGCAAATGCAAGGCCCTGGGTTCAATCCCCAGTACTGCTTAAAAAAAGGAAAAAACGAACATTGCTGCAGTTGAGAAGAGTATCAACCTTAGCACTACAGACATGTATAGGACTATTCTGTACATCATAGGATATTTAGCATCACCACTATGCTCTATCCACTAGATGTCAGTAACAGCTTCCTGCCCCCTGATGGGAAGGACATCTAAAAATGTCTCCAGGTACTACCAAATGGTGCCTGGCGGGTAAACTTAAGTCCATGGAAGAGCCACTACAATAGAGTACTTCGAGAGAATTGATCTGTATAATAAGGAGCTCAAATATTCTATAAGTATATATGACTCCCCTGCTTTAGTAGGTAAGAGCAAGAATTGTGGAGCCATACTGCCTAGGTTTGCATCCTGGCTCCACTGCAAGCTTTGCTGTGTGACATCTCTTCCTATCACCTTATCAGTAAAATGGTATCAGATAGTAAGTGGACTTATTCATAGGTGAGTTTTAAATTAATGTACATAAAATGCCTACAACAGAGTCTGGCACAGAGTAAGCATTATGTAAGTGTTAATGCTTATTAATCTTATTATGACTTCCATCATTAGCACTATCACACACCATTTATCCAAGTCCTGGTATGTTCCAGAAGTCTGATGTCTCACCCAACTTTGGAGTATTATCCTTCTTCTGCAGAAATAACTGGGTTCAGGACTAAACAATGCAAAGATATTTTAGATGACTGTGGCTCTATGAAAGACATTGTAGGTAAGCCCCACTTTGTACAATTACAGAATTTTCTTATTTAAAAGCATACATATTGCTACCTACTTTGAGTTAGGTATGGTAGAAAAACCAAAAGTAAATGAAGTTCATGCCCCCTGCCCTCAAGTAACTAATCATTATGGCTGCTACATGCACATTTATTTCACTAAATTTAATTACCTTAAACTATTGAGGAAAGTCCAGTCACTTCCTTCTTACATGTGGAGAATTTCTGTGATGAAATTTATCTCCCCTTCCCCGGATTTGTCTTTCCCGAAGTTTTTAATTTATAATTCTTTCAGGATTAAAATACCTCTTCTTCTCTTCCTCCACTCAAACTTTTGTTTAATATTTAACAGTACTCAAAGGAACCCCTCCAGAGGAATTCACTATGAATCCCCTCACGTATAATGAATATATCCCAATAAAAATTTTTATAATAAAAAAGGAACCCCCCCAAAAAATAAATTTTATCTTAATATTGCAGAATAGTATCCTGTTCAGAATAACTTGACACTTGTTTCTGGGAAGAAGAATATCTGTGCAGGACCCTCTTGTATGCATTCATATATTTCCTCATTAATTTGTTTAAGATAGTTATTGGACATCTGTTCTATGTCAGACATGGGAGTTAGGCACTAGGATTAACAAGAAAGAATAAGAATCTAGAGGGAGAAAGAAAGACATGGAATGTGGTAACAAAAAATATAGAAAGGGCTGTGATAGCACTGTGTCCAATAGGCTAGGAGTACACAGAAAATAAAGGAAGTCTTTGGGAAGGAACACAGTGTGATGGGTAACACTGAACATCAGAGAAGCTGGGGTTTGCATCTTGCTCTCTGCCTCTTATTAGCTGTGTGATATTGATCTGATTACTTAAGCTCTGTGCCTTGAATTCATTATCCATACAATATACTCTAATAATTTGTGTACATGCTGTGTTTCTCAGTACACTTTGAGCCCCTCAAGTAAGAATTGAGACTACTTCACCATCATCATATTATCATATTATTACCATTTTCTGAGTGCACAATATGAGCCAAAAACCATGCTAAATTCTTTATCTGCAGTACCTAATTTAGTCTTCATCAAACCTATAAGTTAGATATTAATTTAGTCTTCACCAAACCTTCCAGGTTAGATGTTATAATTAGGAATTATATTTTCCTAATTTTAATTAAAATAATATTAACATGCATTAATCGTTCAAGGGCGATTCTTTATGATAATTCCATGGATGCATATTCTGTCCTTTGAACAAGTTCACCCCCTCTATTATACACCCTTAATCCCCCCACACTTTTTCAAACAGTATTTGATGGGTTTCATTATGCCATCTTCCTAATTTTATATCTGCCATTTTCTGAGCAAATCCAGTTCTTTATTCATAATGTATTGCAATGTATAATTATTTTATTCCTTTGCATTTTAATATCTCTTTCCTGCATTACAGTATTAGATCAAGACCAAGGATAAGGTCTATTTGATTTACCATAAAATCCCCAACATCTAGAATAGTGTCTAGCACATATAAAATGTCCAGTAAGTGTCCAGTAGATATGAAAGGATGGCTGGAAGGCAGGCATACAAAAGTCACCAAGAGTGGAACTAGACTCTAGTTCAGAGCCAGTGCTTTTGATTCCTAGGCAGCTTTAAATAGATGTTTTGACTAAATCCTCTTCTCAACTTTACACAAGATTGTATAACAAAATTATAGCAAGCATAATAAATAATGGATATAAGCCTGGACATAAGAAAGAGAATTGTACAAGAGTAAATTGCCCCAGAGATGGAGAGTTTTTTTCTTAAAAGAATATAGTTGGAGAGGCGGCCCCAACACACTGTTTTTGTTTCAAAGGAAATAAGGTAAACATTTGTAATTTTTAACTACACTATGAGATAAATAATACACAGAATTTGTATATGTGTAGTCTTCAATTTCAAATAATTTGACAGTAATTGACTAATTAGTGATTCATAAACATTACAAAAATAAACAGATGGCACTGGTTCGATAGCAATGGAGTGATACCAAGTTAATGTGGGTGAGCACTTCCAAATCTTTTATTCTTTTGGTGCTAATACACTCTTATTCCAAAGTACCATATCTTCAATCAAGTTACCTAGAAAGCACTTATTTATGACTACTCAGCAACCTCTGACTTCTTAAGGAGTTATCACAGTAGAGTATGAGCACCAGAATGGCAGGACATATTCTTCAGACTTAGGGAAGGTATTTTGAAGATCATTTGATACATACTAGCACTTGCCTTCTGAGTATTCTTGGCTGCTACCTGAGATTGTAGGAGTCATAGTGAAATGAGCCATCTCTTCCTCTAGTGATATAGGACTAGTTTGATAAAATACTTAAGGAAATTGCTAGATGTGTATGTCTAGTCTTGAAAGTGAATCACACCAGCACTTCACTTTTCTACCACTCTGATAATTCTAAACAGACATTTAGCACAACATGTTTTGTTAGGGCTACCAAAGAATCCTCTGGGATATCTTTTTGAAAGAAAAATTGTACAGCTTGCTTATATGTATGATTATACTGATTTGGGAACATTATTATAGCTAAGGAGATCAAGCTGAATTAGTAGTTGGGTATATCTGTCTCTGGCTGTAACTTTAAGCAAATTCCTACCTGTATTCAGTTGTCCTAGAGAGAGAAGCAACTTAACAATAATGCCAAGACAATTTATCATTCTGAACGGATATACAAATAATCAATGAATGTCATTGTATACATTGCTTTTTGTATCCAAGGTCAATATAACTTGATTTCTGTTAGTCATTTATTCAAATACTTCTTGACACCAAATTAAGAAACAGGGAGACAAAGATGCCTCAAACTCAGTCCCTGATGTAAAGGAACTATAAGCTAGCAGAAAGGAGATATGAACCATTTAGTAGTAAATGCTAAGTTGTTTTTGCTTCCTGGAATGCTCTTCAAACCTAATCCTCCCTTCACTATCTGGAAGAAAATTATAGTTCTCCTTAAGGATTCATTTCAAATTATTCTTTCTCAGTGAAGGCTTTCCTGCCATTCCTCATCTCCTCTACTCCCCTACCCCAAATGCATACACCCAAACCCATTCCTATAGCTTTAGTTGCTCTCCTGTGTTCCCATAACACTTTGCTCTAGTTTTATTATTGTACTTATTACAATAATTTACATTTGGTTGTTTATATGTTTGTGCCTCTCCATAAATAGCAAGTTCTTCTAGAGCAATAAATGAGTTTTGTTATCTCTGTATTCCTAACAATTCACACAGAACCTGTTTTGTGGTAAGACAAAAAGTTTTGGTTTGAGGGGAAGGAATGAGATACTAAGGAAATATATAAAAATCAAATCCTAGATAAAATGTTATGAGACCATATATGAAGGAATAATTAGTTCCAGTGAGGTAGCTTCACAGATAAGGTGACATTTGAGATGACCCTTGAAAAATGAGTAAGATTTGACAGGTGAAGATGGGTGTTGGGGAAGGGGAGGGAGATGAAAAGGGCAATTAAAGCAGAACTTCTTAAGAATTAAGAACCACATTTATTGTGGCAAAATAATGCTGTTAATTACACATTCCTTATCAGTATGTATAAACAGAACCATACTTGCTAACATTTTAACAGACACTTTGAATTAATGAACATTTTGAAAACATTAATATTGAATTGATTGTTTAAAAAATTGACAATTTAGATCATTCTCCCTCTTATCCCACTCCTCCATCCCAAATTAGTCTAGAATTTGGTGAGATTGGGATGTTGTAAATTTTCATCCTTTGTTCTCAAAGTCCTGTTCAGAGAAAAGGTCCTGGTTTCCTTATGGTTCCCAGCACAACAGAGCTAATAAGTAGCCAGGCTGCTGCAAATGTAAATATAAGTATAAATAATATAAATATAAATATAAATGTAAATATAAATATAAATATTGGCATTGGGGTCCTGTCCTTCTAAACTTATCTGTTTCTTCTGGGAGCCATTGTCCATCCATCAGAGAAAATCAGGGTGTGAACTTGGTAATCTCTAAAAGCCCCTTCTGGCTATAACATTCCCTGAAAATGTGTCTCCCTTAGCTGGGAATTGGAAGTCCAGGTGGACCTAAATATTGCTCTGTAGACTCTTGACCCAAAGGATATTTGTTGCCAAATGTTTGTTTTCTTGATAATATTCATAAGGAGGCTATTTCTAGCCTTAAGATATGCCTTCAAAGGGACTATTAAGAAAGAGGAAGGGGACCAGAGGGAGGGGGAGGGGCAATAAGAGAGAGTAATTGGGGGTAGAGATGATCAAAGTACATTATATGCATGTATCAAAATGTCATAATTAAACTCATTATTTTGTATAATTAATATGCAGTAATAAAAGATATGCCTTAATGAGAGAGCACTGAAATTGGGTGTGAGGACTACAATTCCTACAGATAGAGAAATCACCAGCTCTGAAATGTGACTTCTGAGTGTAGTAAAGAATGCTTAGGGGACTGGAGGTGTGACTCAAGTGGTTGAGTTCCTGCTTTATAAATGCGAAGCCCTGAGCTCAAACCCCAGTCCAACCACCAACCCCCAAAAGAGTGCATAGGGCCATTAGTCATTCTGTGTGTAGAACAGGTGTGTGTGTGTGTAACAGTTGGCAGAAGTACATACTGGGAGGTAGGAAAAAAATACAATGTTTCTTCTGTGGCTATCAGTAGTCAAAGGTAAATTTCCCAAATTCAAAGTCCTTCATGTTCAGATGACTTCTCTCAATTGTGCAGTATGTACACACACTTTAATATCTTTGCTTATATCATTCTTTTTTTTTTTTCGATACTGGGGGTTGAACCCAGGGGTTTGCACTCGCCAGGCAGGAGCTCCTCCTCTTGAGCCATGCCTTCAGTACTCTTTGCTTTACTTATTTTTCTAATTAGGATATCAAATTTTTTTCATGGGTTAGCTTGGACTGTAGTCTTCCTATTAATGGCTCCCAAGTAACTGTGATGACAGGCCTGTACTACCATGCCCGGCTTATTGGTTGAGATGGAGCCTCACTAACTTTTTGCTCAGACTGACCTCAAACCTCAATCCTCTCAATCTGTGCTTCCCAAGCAGCTGGAATTACAGGTACAAGCCATTGCACTTGGCCCTTCTTCTGGGATGTCTGCACCCTCTTGACTCCCTAATAGCTACATACCACTCAACACGTATTCTATAGAAACCTGGTCTATTCTTACAAATTGTATCTTTCCTTTGAAGTATTTCTACCTACTCAGGTCACAGTAGCTCTTTATTCATCAAACTTCAGTAATGTGTTCTATACCATTCAAGTATTTCATTGTTTCCTAATTATGGGAAATAGCAAAGCATAGTGACTAAAATGTATGCGTCCTATATGACCTTAATAATATATGTGATCTTGCAAAACTTCTCACCTATTAAATGAAGATATAAATCCTCCCTATCTCCTACGATTGTCTTGAAAGTTAAATGATAATAATGCAGGCCAACTTCTTTACATGGCACACATGGTAAGTGTCTAATAATTAGTGGTGGTGGTAGGTGGAGGTGGGATAGTAATACTAATAGTAATAATCATTACCATCATCATAAGTCTCTTCAACTAGATTGTACAATCTTTGATGGAAGTGGCCATGACTCCTGTCTGCTTTTTCACGAACTTTCCCTTAAGTCCCCCGAATTAACTAATTTGATGTCTGCTGATGGTGTGCCCAGCTCTTTTGGATAGCAGTGCCTCATAGATATGAAATCGCATCAGGAATGTAATTTTCATATTTTTTGCCAACTACAGAAGCTCTAGGATGTTGGTTTGCATGCAAGAGTAGTTTGGATGGAAAGTGCTAAAATAATCATATGCTAGTAGACTGAGAAGAATAGGAAATTTCTTAATCATCCCAAACTCCTATGGTATATACTCTCTGTTAAAAAAAAATAGAAAAAAGGAAACAAGGGACGGAGAGAGGGAGGAAGGCAAATGCACTAAAATGCCATCTGCTAAATTTCTGTCAAATTTCATGACTTCCTTCCACCTTAAGCTGTATTATTTTAATCCTTGAAAGAAAGCTGGCATTGAGGTTTTATCTATCTTGTGCCTATTGACCATTTCTCTAAAGAGTTTGCCAGAGTTTACATTGATAAGTAAACTAGATACTGGAACCTTAACACAAAAAATTATTTGGTATGTCATTTCTTTTCAGCTGATAATAGTAGAACTCTGAGTGTAGATTCCACTGCAATGACGCTACCTATGTCTGATCCAACTGCATGGGCCACAGCAATGAATAATCTTGGAATGGCACCACTGGGAATTGCTGGACAACCAATTTTACCTGGTAGGTTATTTTTAATCACCTCACAAGTGCTTCTTTTTATTGACCATGTGGCAATAAATATGACAGTGTGACATAACTTATTTTGAAGTTGACATTTACCAGATTATGCCTAGTGTGTGCATTTTTGTAATATGAGCTTTATAAGCTGGGTGGCTAGTAGTTACTAGTACACTTCTAATGGCGCTTTCGGCAAGCTGGGGGTGTATCTGATGTAGGATAGGGTCATTGAACATTTAAATAGATCATTGCAATAAAAGACAACAGTATTTTTGGCAAGTATATATTTCTTTAGAAGAGGCAAATTGACATGGACATGGAAAGAGAACTTCCCTAGACAACCCCCAAATCCTAGATTCCTAATGAGGTGGAAAGAAGACTGTTTTTAACCTTGAATAGCATAGTTTACAACTACATATTTATAAGTGGCCCATAAGACAATATGCATGGTGGACTAACTCCATCTCCACTAAAGATGAAATTAGAAGGAAAAAAAATCACAGTATCTGAACAGTTTAGTTTGGACACAAAAACACTTCCCGGCCAGTCAGAACTAATTAACCACTCCAATAGGTTTGTGAAGACATTAGGGAACTGCCATCTCGGGGAGCCTGGGGTGGCTCTTTTTCCTTTATTGTTGTGCTGGGCGAGGGTACATTGTCGCATTACAATGTATCAAATATATCATACTTGAATTCATCCCCTCCAACCGCTCTCCTTTATCCCTTCCTCCCTCATTCCTGGAACAGTTCCAACAGGTATCATTTTTGCATTTACTTACATGTGTACACATTTTTTACACCTTGGAACAGCCTAAACATTAATCCCCCCAGATTTATTTAATTGTCATCTCACTTAAAAGCACAAGAAGACCAGGCCAATGTAGAATCTTGCTATTCAAAGTGTGCTCTGCATAATCTGAGAATTATTTAGAATCCCAGAATGTTAGGTCCCAGCCCAGACTTACTGAAACAGAAGCTGCATTTTCAAAGATTCCCCAGGTGATTCACAGGCACATTCATGTTGAGAAAATAGATATAGTGTGATGCTATTTTGTTATGTCATTTATCCATATAGTTACTACTCTCCCCCCCAAAACAATAATTGCAGCTCAGATTTTAAGTCTTTATGTTATAATGAGGCTACAGTAGTTTAGGCAACAGCAATATTAATAATAAACTGAGAGATGTTATTACATTGAATGCCAGGAAATAAGCATAAAAGTGGCCAAACATGAAGAAAAAAAAAGGTATGTGATGTATAAATGGGTAGAGAAAAAATGAGCCTAAATTCTGTATGTGGCAGAGCAAAGAACTTAACTGTAATTCATACAATGAGCTGTTGTTGGCTAGACTGCATCCTCCTCTGTTAGACCAACTATAACGGAAATGAACCAACCAGGGATTATTTGAGGGCTAGAATTATTGGCCCATGAATTTCTTAGGTTTTAAATGGCTAGCGAGGCCAATCTGGAGTCAGTAGATCTTACAATGGGAGCCAATACTACAGAGTGGTTAGGGTCCCTGGATTTAATCCGCCTGTTTTATAAGCCTGTTTCTTTAATTATTTGATCTGGGAAGTTAAATATCTTCAGAGACCAAATTTCCACATCCATACAATTAGACTAATAAAACATAACTCCCAGAGTTGTGAGAAGTAAATCATGCTTAGCACAATGCCTGACACACAGTAAGGATTCAAAAATCGTTATTATTTCTCATAGACATTTCTAATGGAAATGAGTTTTGTGTTTACTGTTTCTTCATTATTTCATTATAATAGAATTTAAGCTAAAATATTACATTTTTTGGTGAGACTGGGGTTTGAACAGCAGCCTTCATGCTTGCAAAACAGGTACTCTACCATTTGAGTCATGCCTCCAGTCTATTTTGCTCTGGTTATTTTGGAGATGGGGATCTCATGAACTATTTGCCCAGCCTGGCCTTGAACTGCAGTACTCTTGATCTCAACCTTCCAAGTATCTAGGATTACAGGCGTAAGCCACCAGTGCCTTGCGAATGTTACACACTATTTTATAGTACCATGTGGTGTGGTATAGAGTCACAACTGCTTATAGTCTAAAGCGGCTAGACAATCTGATTTGACTTAGATATTCTGAGTTTATGGCAGTCTGGACCACATGCATAAATGTACCAGGAAAAATCTTGAGGCTACATCTGCTCTGAGACCAAGGGTACTAAACATTATCTGACGTCAGATTATTTATAAATTACCACATCACAAGGTAATCTTCAATACTTATTCACACATCTATAATGTGAAGCAGCTAAGGCCTACCACTGATGGCAAAACTTTTTCTAAACAAGCATTACAGGACCAAAGCTTGACCCGGGTTCAGTAATATGGTTAGAAAATTGAGGTAGGTTTTCTTAATAGGAACTTAGAGGACTCTTTCTGCAGAGACCATACTTTGTTTAGTGCTTAACAACAAAACCTTGAAATAAGACTTCTTAGATTTAAGTTCTTTCCTGCTGCTTGCTAACTGTATGATGACCTTGAACAAGTTATTTAACCTCACTACCTCAGTTTACTCATCCATAAAACAGAGATACTTATAGTACTATGTCATAGAATTGCTTTGAAGATCAAATTATATATTTTTGACATATAATAATCACTGAATAAATTGTTCATTGTCATCATTACTGTAAGGAATACTCTTTGAGTTAAAGGAAGTAGTAACATTCTTCCTTCAAATAGTTTCTAAGCTCCTACTTAAACTGAAAGTAGTTGAATGTTATTGAGTCATTTTCAGTTCTAATGCCTGTTCCTCACATCCATCTCCAACCAGAAATTTGAAGCTTCAAGAGTGGTTTTAATTTCTACTTTTAGCTACTCTTTCCCTATATCTTGTTTTCTTAAGGACCTCTGAAGAAAAGCTTTCTCAAGATCTTTTTTTGCCACTACTATCTTCCAAGGAAAGTTTCTTAATTCTTTGGAAACCTGGTCTTCAAAATGCTCATATTTAGTTTACTAGTTCCTGTCTTAAAGTACATTGGCAATAACAATCGAGCCATGACATATTTTGTAAAACTATTGGTAGAATCACTTGATTATATTTTAAATGATTTTTTCCTTTTTGTATTATTGTAATAAGGCAATTTACCATCAAGATTAGAGTGTGGGTTTTGCGGGAGGCAAGGCAAGAGGATCACAAGTTCAAAGCAAGCCTAGGCTACATTGTGAGTTCAGGCCAGCCTGGGCTACATGGGGAGACCCTGTCTCAAAACCAAAAAAGAATAGAATGTGGGTTCTAGAACTAGACTGACTACATTCAAATCCCTGTATTCCATTAAGTAACTATTGACTTCTGCCAAGTCACTTAACCTTTTTATGCTTCAGTTTCTTAATCTATACAATGAAGATAAAAATAGCATCTATGTCAAAGCTCTGTTAAAAGAATTAATGAAGTACTACATGTAAAGTCTTAGAATGACACCTGGCTCACAGTCATCCCTGAATTAACCCAGCTATTATTATTATTGTCTCAAGTTCACATACGATATATATGATGATTTCTCTTGTCAACTTGATTAGATTGAGAGATGCCTAAGAGTCTAGTGAAGCACACCTCTGGGTATATCTGTGAGGGTGTTTCCAGAGACAGTTGGCATGTGGGACAATAACTAAGTGAGGAATAACCTGCCTTGAATGTAGGTGTTAACATCCAGTAGGTTTGAGGGGCACCTAGACGGAGTAAAAATGAGAATAGGAGAAAGCCAGCCAGTGGGTGCAAACTCCATTTTTCCTAAGGAAGTGTGTCTATTGCTGATGCCATTGCCCATGAACATTGGACTCCAGCTTCTCCAGTCTTTCAATGAGGACTCACACCAGCAACTTTCCAGGGAGCTTCCAGGCCCTTCAATCTTAGACCAGGGCTGTATCATTGGTCCCCCTTGTTCTGGGCATATAACTTCTTGAACTGAGCAGCTACAGTTTCTCTGGCTGTCTAGCATACAGAGGACCATTGTTGGACTCTCCAGCCTCCAGTAGAGTATGCCATTCTAATATAATTATACACTCAACACATACATACACATAAACATATATATTCTATTATATATACATATATATTCTATTGATTCTCTTCCTCTAGAGAAGCCTTATACAATTTGTGGCTCAAAAAAATTGAATTATGTTTAACTTGTACTCTTAATAGTAGTGAAGCATAATGAATATAGGAGTGAATTTTTCTCTGGTGAAACACTGGACAGTGGCAGATGAATGGAATAGTATGCACATGGCAGTACTGATGCCTGCTCCTTGTACAACTGGTATGGATTTCCACAGAAATGGAAAGTTGACATCACACTTCAATGCTGTGTGCTGTTTTAATTGTCAAGGTCTGGAGAACAGGGAACCTGTCACCTTTATGATGTTATGTTTTAACCTCCCTAATTCTCTCCTGACCCTCTAGGAATTGGACCAATGGGAGAGGAAGGGGGGATAAAGTGTGGGTAATGGGAGAGGGTAAAAATACATTATTACATATATAAAAATGTCATAATGAAACCCACTATTTTCTATAACTAATACATACTAATAAAAATGAATTAAAAATTATTTTTAATGGAAAAGGCACCAAATTACCCTCATAGAACTGTTGCCTGAAGTCATTTTATTGATGGATCAGCAGTTCAACTACTTTTCTGCCCCTCAGGAGGTTTCCTACTGAGTCAGCAGATTGTTCTTTGTCCTTTCTCATCTGGCCTGTCTGTGACAATAAAAAATACTTTGGCATTGATGAAAAACAAATGATACATGAGCTTTCTTAACTTCCCCAGAGAGCTCAAATCTACACTTTCATGGGTGAGGAATCTCTTACACATTTGTCGTGAAGACAGTGTCTGGCATAATTATTATATCCATTAAGTAGGAACCAGAAATAG